>NW_008664308.1:0-10420 GCF_000695815.1 Acanthisitta chloris | reverse complement strand
GAGGGTGTTTTTTTGCCAAGCATTTTTGTTTATTCCTGTTTACACTAAATGCTCCGTTCACCTGCTTCTTGCAGCTGCTGGTTTTTGGTTGTGGTTTATGGGTGGACACAGAGTTATGCAGACGGGGGAGAGACGCCCGTCCCCACCCCAGGCGCCCCCACACTGACCCACCCGCAGAGCTCCGGCCCCTCAGCACTTCCAGCTGTCCTGGGCAGCTGGAGAGCTATTTTTAACAGATCATCATGCTCTGTATAAGAAGCAGAAAAGTTTCAGTCCATGAGGCCCAAAATGAAAAAAAAAAAAAGACTCAAATGAGAGACACTCTCTGCTTTGTTCCCTCCCTATTTTTTAATTAAACATCTTTGATCTTTTTGGTGTTTCCTTCTCTGTTTCTTGAAGGCAACTTTTTTTGTTCATATCTGTTGACAATATTTCTAGATCACTAATAATAACAACAGCGAGAGGGAAAAACAGGCCAAATAAACAAGTGGCATTTAACCAGCCCTCAGAGAAAAGAGGAAGGTATGTGCAGGCCAGAGAAACCACTGATCAGGTGTTCTCGGGGTGACTTCTCAGCTTTCAAAACAAGTGTCTCACTGAAGGCTGAAGCAAAATTGCCTTCCTTTTCTCACATTTTTTCCCTCCTGTTTTTATATAGTGTCTTTACAAAGTTCTGTGAAGCACAAGTTTTTTGTCACTCAGGCCCATCATTAAAGTCACACAATTAATGTGGCTTGGCTAACACGAACGGGTGGCGTAAACAACTTCACCCCTTTAATAATTCGAGGCACAGCTCAGCTGCCTGTGAAATGAGCTTCCGCCTGCCTGGATGCTAAAACTAAAGCCTTGTGGTTGGCGCACCAAGGGTGTGACAGGCACGAAACAACAGGGTCAGGAAGTGCAGAGTTAAAAGGCAGGGAGTGAAAACAGCCTGAGAGCATGTATGAGAGAAAGAGAGAGAGAAAGAGAGAAAGAGAGAGGGAGGAGTAGTCAAGCACTTGACAATGTCACAGAGGCACTAAAAAAGTTGATGGTGGGAAGACTTCCTCATAGTAGTATTTCTCCTATATCTCAGCATCTTGGGGGATGAAGGGTGTTGCCAGGCCTCACAGAATTTTAAGCAGTATGTTCTTTCGCATCCAAGAGCAAGGAACTAGTTTGAAGTAGGGGTTTGTGCTGTGAAGAGTCACTGATATTCTTGTGTCTTTGGTAACTGAAAAACAGGTGAAGCAAAACTGCTATGGAAATCCTGAGCATAATAGGCTTAACTCTGCATAACTTATGGGGGCTGACATTGGCTTACTGTGGTTTAATTGCAGATAGTCTGGGAATTGGAAACTTAGGAGTTCAAATAGTTGGTGAAAAGGAGGGAAGACAAACCATGAGGTATAAAGAAAAGAAGCCACAGAGAATGAGAAAATAAAGTGGAATTTTGGGGAAAGTGCCACTGCAACCCAGCCCTATCTGAACAAATGGCATAACAGGGGGGGGATAAACATATCTGGCTTAACCCAAATTGGGGCAGTTTGAATCACCCCTATTCCAACCTTCTCAGAGATTTAGTGTCCTAACTCCTCAAGATGGTTACTTAAAGTGAGTCTTACAGTCAACAGTGAGTGTGTGTGGAGTGTGTGTGAGGAGGGAGGGCAGGGATGGAAACAAGAAGCACCTCTGGGTGCCAATTCAGGTCATGGAAATAGGGATCCTTCACTGCTGGAAGACCTGGGCTCTTTTCCTTACCATGGCAGTCCCCTGGTGCTAGCCTGGCAGCAGTGGGCACGAGTGTGGCTGGTGCCTGTAGACATCCAAAGGGGTGGCTGGTCCACAGCCCAGCGGTCCCACCCACAGGGCAGTGGGAGCCAGGTAGACTCCACTTTGTGATAGCAAGTCCCAACTAGGAAGCCCTGCAGCAGCTGCTTACCGTTAAAGTGATGTCCTATTTGTGCTTTGCCTCTGAACAGGACTAAGGTACATGGGCCTGGGTTGGGTTCTGCCAGTGCACAGTGATGCTTTTAGTTACGGTCCACTGGGAAAATTGCCTACACTTGGTGCTGCTCTGTTGCACTGTGGTAGGGGAGCTCAGCACCCAGGTCACTCCTGCAACATCACTCACCAGACCCCTGCCAGGACAACCCCTGGCCTTTACTGCCCATGTCACAGCATTGCATGACCCTGCCTATAATTGATCACAACCCATCCCACAGAGAAGACATTCAAAATAGTCCAGCCCAACAAATGCTCAAGCCCATAATCCCAGGTGAAATGACCACCCTGGGAAGTAAAACCCAAAATTGCCCCAAAAAGCTCAGACAGAGCTCTCTGAGGTGCCTACAGCAGGGCTTGCAACAGCTCCCCTTTCATCACACCAGGCTGCCCTGTGGGCCAGGCCTGCCTTCCTGCCCACCCTGTGCCCAGCCCTAGGGGAAGTCACTGGCAATGATGAGCTTTTGTGCAAGTGATCCTCTCTTCACGCTGTGCAATATCAGAGTGAAACCCACTCTGGCCTCCTCTGAGGAGTGTGCGTATGGTTCAGCTGAGTGGTGATCCAGGAGCTTCCCTGGAGGGGTGTCACAGTCACCTGTGGCAGAAGAGAGAGGGGACAGCCTCTCTGAGGAGCTCCGCAGGATGGCTAAAAGCTCTGTGAATATGTTGTCATTAACATAGACATTAAGTTTTCAAGGACTCCTGCAGGACCTCAGAGACATGAGCTTATAAAATCTCACATAGTAGCCCTACTGCTCTCTGAAGTTTGTGATTAAGATGCCGGTGGCTAAAAAGGCTGGCCAGCATTCGGGCTCCACAGCATACATGGAGCCTTGTTCACATCCTTCTCACTTCACGGTAGCTCAGGGCAGTAGAAGAGCTTGGAAATGAACATGGATATGACTCACAAGGCACCATGTTCTTTTAGCAGGGTGGTTGTGACTGTATAGAAGTGCAGTTTGCCAGCAGAGAGCTCCTGTAAGTTTTGGAGTCCAGCTCACTGCATTTTCTCACTCAAGTAGGAGGAAGAAAAGGATAGGACAGGGCCCAGATAATGGCCTGGAGCTAATAGAGGTAGCACCAAGCAAATGAGATACTTTTCTGTCTCAAACATCACCAGCAGACCAGAGGTCATTGCAGTTTCTTATTGGTGGTAAAGTAGAGCAGAGCAAGCACAGCCCCCTTCCTCTAGGGAACTCTGAGTTCTGGAGTGGCATCTGGAGAAACTGTGTAATTTATAAAGTGAATGATTGGTGGACTTTGAGTTACACCAGGACTGAGGGACTGGGTTTTCACACTGAACTAACGGATTTGCTTTTCTTGTGTGACTTGGAGAAAAGAGAGATTTTATAGATGTAGATAGATTTGATAGATCCTCCTACAAACAGATGCAAGGAGTGCCACACCAGCAATCCCGGCACACATTTAACAAATGAGGAACTTTTTTAATTGAGATGGGTGGGAATGTTGAAAAGAGCCCATATAAAATTATTCTCAAAGTAAAATGAAGCCACAGGAGGAGCAGAGCACTCCAGCACTGCTGAGCTCAGCTCTGGAGTTGGATGTCTGTAGCTTTGTTTTTAAATTTCTCTGTTGAAAAGCAAGCAGCTCGGGAGGTCCTGATGTGCTCTGCCTCTTCTGACGCTCTGGGGAGCTTCCTGCCCACTCTGTTCCTGATTCCTGTTGTGAGCCAAAGAAGAGTTAGCTTAATCAGCAACACCAGACCCTGATTAGTGCCAAGTTGTTGTCATTAATCACTTCAAAAATCACTGCACTGAAAATAGTACCCAGGGTCAGATGTTCAAAAACTGGCACGGTTTCACTGGTGTCATTTAACCTCACCCATGTAGCCACACCACACCCCTAAAGAAACACTATTTCTTTGCTTTTCAGTACATAGTATTTGTGACTTTTTGAAATTCAAATCCACTCACAGTCCCAGTGACATGGTAGGAAAAGCCGCTCTTCACCTTTCTTAGAGGAAATGAACAGTCCCAGTGACATGGTAGGAAAAGCTGCTCTTCACCTTTCCTAGAGGAAATGCCTGCTGCAGGTGGTTAAACACCACCAGGTGAAGGCAGGCTGGACAACAAGCAACCTGTATCCCCCCCAAGACATGCTTGTGAGTACTGGTCTGAGGGTTTGGTCACAAGCTTCTCTATGCTGTGGACCACCCCCTCTCCTTTGGAATCCCAGTCCAAATATTTGGCAGATGCACTAGGGGCTCATTGCATTACAGAGGCAGCATGTTCATTGCGCTCCCCCGAATGGCATTTTGTGTGTGCTGCACTTGTTTTATATTTGCTATATTTAAGCCACAGAAATATGCACTGATGAGGAAAAGAGGGATGTGGTGGTATCTTGGAGGCAGGAAAGGAATGAAAATAATTTCTCAAAGCTGCAATCCTCTGTGCAGAACTATGGCCCAGGAGAAGGAAAGAGAAGTGTTGTCTCTGACTGCACCAAGGACCTGGTTCAGTCACCCATACTGCTGTCTGTCTGGGAATGATTTCAGGGCAACTCTGGTGTTACAGTAGCATAACAAGATGGAAATTGCTTGCATCCTCTGCCCCAGAGGACTCCTCCTGGGTTTCTATTATGAAACCACCATGTTAGGGACATGCAGGAGCATAGGTGTGCAGCGCTGCAGAATTCATACATGGGACTTGATTTTTAAACTTGTCTGGCATTATTTGCTCTTCTTCCCCTACCCCAGCCTTTACAACCTTCTCCTACCTGACTGTTGTTTTCCCCAGACCATGCTCATCATCCCTGCAGCGCCTCCCCTTCTTGCCATGACCTGTGGGACTCACTGAGCTAGAGGAAGGCAAGGGCTGTCTCTGCACTGCTGCTGGAGGTCACAGCAAGGCAGGCCAAAGCCCTGGGTGCTCCCAACCTGGTCTTTCAGTCATGGACTTCAGACACCTTTGGTGGTTGCTAACATGTCCCATAGTGTCCTGCCCCATATAATACCATCCTTTGTGATCCTTGGTCGTTCCAGGCCAGTTGCCTGCTTCATAGCAGCACCTAGGGCAGATGAGGATGGGGCTGACCCAGCTGTGTCTGAGACTGCTAACCAGAGTGTGCTTAAGAATGTACAAAGAAAGGTTTTATTCTCTGTGTTTCAGAGCATGTCCAGAATTTGCCTTTCGGGTGCAGGTGAGGTTGCAGGGGAAGTCTGGAGGTGAAAATCAGTTAGGTCCACATTTTAACCACAGTTCTGGTGTAACCAGCATGTTTCAACAGCAGGCATTACTGCCTAGCAACATGGGTAGATATGGCCTCAATTCCTCAGACAACCTCAAACACAGTGAGGAGCTCAGTCTGCTGTCATGATGGAAGATGAATGTCGTGGCAGGGGGCCAGGCCTGGGCAGTTGAAAGCCAAGAAACAAGAAAGATGAAAGAGGCAAGAGATTACCTAATGATTCAAGAGGATCTCAATGAGCAAGCTAGGAACAGACTGACTTTCTGTCTACAAAGTCGAATCCATTCCTGGATATGGTTTAACAGGGCCTTCTTGATCTTCTCCATGTTGGTTGAACTGGGACAGGCAGCCCTGAGCAGATATCTCACATGCTGCAGACCCATGGAAAGCACAGTGTTCCATTCTCTGCACTCCTCTGGGCAAGGTGGTTTCATGGCTGTCCAGCAGCAGGGCTTCAGCCAGCCCATTGCCAACAATTTGGAAGACATTGTCCCACAGTCATGCTCCCAAAAAACAAGCCAACAGTGTCATACCTGTCTCTTCACATCTCTGATCACTCCTGCAGCTTTGATCATTGCATAGTGCAGCTGGCTTCCAGCTATCCAGGAAAGCAAAAATTAGTTTCCATCAGCTTTGCATGTGCCTTAACTGGAAAACAAGGAATGCTTCTCAAAAACAAGAGAGAAAAAAAAATAAGGCTAGAGCTGCAGTACTGTACTAAACATGCCATCCACACACTTGGGGTGCACTTAAGAGCAGCTCAGCCAGCCTTGGTTGCTAAGCAGTTTGAGAAACTGGAATGTGCTGCTCCCTCCAACATGAACATTGCCACCCAAAACCTGCCCAGAAGAGGCATAGGGGCTGAAACAGGGACAGTTCTGCAGAAAAAAATGCAATCAATGGCTCCTTCATCCTGCTCCCTTAAGTTATATACATGAGGGCAGGTAGGGTATATGCTTGTGCATACACCTCCCAAAGTTAAGTTACTATCTTCAAGTGCTGCCAAATACTTTTAGCTTTTCATGTACCACAAGAGATAACACTTTCCATAGGTAATCTTCCTTTTATCTCTTCTTTGTCCCACCTTGCTGCATTTGCAGTGGTCTGTGATAGCTGTATTCAGACCAAGAACACTTCCCACCAACAGTCTGTGCGTAGGGAGAGGGCTAGGCACAGAAAGGGTACTGCATCTGTAGTTGTTCCTCAGTATAACAAGTCTGTCCTAGCTACCATGCCGCAGGGCATAAGCACTGCATTATACTTTGGTCATTCCCAAAGATCCAGCTGTGCTGAGCATCTGGCTAGAAGTCTCAGAATATTGAATTCATTCCTGAATCACTGCAGAAGATCAGCACCAGTAACTTTTTCCCACAAAGTGCCCTGGAGCTGTAGGTGGAAAGCTTTGCAAAAGCAACACCATAAGAAACGAGGAACCTGAGGGTGGAGCAGCAACACAGTGATGGGAAGTAAAAGGGGGGAAATGGGTTGCACAGTGGTCAGAGGATGTTAGCAGTGAAAAACAAGTGGGTATCAAACTCTTTTAGGAGACCAAGAAGTGTTACAGGATGACAGTGAAAGCAAGCTAGATGTACTAGGAAAGCTCAGCTGACAGAGAAGGTATAAATATGGGAATGGAGTAAATCAAAAGAGCAGCATGGACAGTAGGAGAATTGTGGCAACTAAGTTTACCTGGAAGGAGCAACGGCAAACTTGCACATGGTCAGCAAGTTAAAGCTTGCACCTTGCCCAGATTGCTCATGATGGGTCAGTCTCTTGTCTTTTACCTCTCCCCTAAAAGCTTTTCCAAGTCATGGTTCCAGGAACTGCCATGTTCCCCACTCTCAATATGATCATTCACCTCTAGTTTTGGACCAAGGTCCCTGGGTAAGAGCAGTCAGGTTTGCTAACTGTGCTCCCACAGAAGACTTGCACAGGTGATACCTGCTGGAGACATCCTGTGGGATATCCATCAGCTATACAAAGATGCCTAGTGCATCCCTTCAGAGCATGGGAGTTACACAGAAAGCAAAGATGAGTTACAACAGAAAAAAATCCATATAATCTATATATAAATTGACTTCCTTAAAGGCTAGGACAGGCGTGATCTATTTCAGACACCCAAAGCTCAAATCTGTGGTGTGCTCACCCATCCCTCACCTCCTTTGGCCTCCTGCTGGTCTGAACATGCTAATGAGAGACCTCCACGTGAATTGCTGTCTGCAAGGTCTGCTGAGCATTGCCACCCACCACCAGCCTTTGCTTTCAGGTGAATGAAATCATCCAGGACTGAGCTAAATCGTGGTATCTGCATAACAGACATACATCCCCACAGCAAGCAGGGAAATTGCAACAATATCCCACATTTTATGGGGGAAGTCCACAGAGTCCTCCCACAGAGTAATTTTATGGAAGAAAGAGGGTTTCCCCTAGACCTCTGTCCAGAATACTGGGTCCTGTTCCCCCTTTCCAGCCTTATCCAGACACATCTGCAATGGACCTGAAAGCCTCCTGCTGATTCAGGGGATTTAGTGGGCTGGAGTCTGTGTGGCTATGGGAAAAGCGAAGTACTTCTCGTTATATCCACCCCCCAGAGAGACCTGTAACTGATGCATATCAGCCAGAAAATCCTGCTCAGCCCTTTAGAGAAGCCTCCTGGGTGCCTGGGAGGAGCAGAGTGTTTAGATATTCTCAGACTATAATCTCTTCTCTGATAATCCTGATTTACTCTGGAAGCAAAGGCTAATAGAAAGCAAAGTGCTATGGCAAAGCTCAGCAGGTAATTTAGTAACTCTGGCTTAGTTGTCTCAAGTATAATGTGGGGTTACCACTGCTGGGAATTAGTGTTTGTGAAGGTGCACTGGAGCTGGCAGGGAGATGGAAGCGCAGTATAATTGGCAATTACTGGTTTGGAAAGGTCACTGTTTTCTGGAGACAAAGCTAGAATCGGCTGTTGTCACTCAGAAATTTCACTGGGGATGCTTATGATGACCTATTTTTAACATGACAGAAGATTACACTGCAATACCGTGAATAATTTATAGGAGTAGTAGCATGATCACAGCCACAATACAATGGCAGCTTCGGTTCCTGCCTGATGATGGAGGGAGACAGAGCTCTCTGGCAATTTCCACTGAATTAGCAAAACAAGACACACGTGGAATGACCGACCCGAGCCTTTCAAAAGCGTGTGTCAGGATGAATACACGTCCAGAAGGACTAAGTGGGGCAAAGACTATATCTAGAGCATCCATAAACCTACTCAGTCTTCCAGCTGTTTCAACAAGCTGGGAGCAGGGAAGTGGGAATGTGCGTAGGGTTTGGGGTGCTGGAGGGGAGGAGATTATCTTTATGTGTTTGCTATGCAAAACTATATTGAGAAACCAAGAGAAACAGCTCATACATCCCTAGCACATGTATTTGCATAGGATAGAGGATATTTCCTTGAAAGAGAAGGCTGCAAAATGAATGAGGTATTTGCATCTGCAACCTTAAATTCAAAAAAATCTTCAGCAAGATAAGACCAAAAGGGCCAGAGGTAATTTGTAACAATTGCCCAGAACTGCTGAAGGCTCAAGGTTGAAGTGAGATGCTGCAATTAGTCTATGGCACTGAAAACCTTTAACAAATTAACCAGGCTTCCACAGTGAGAGCTGCCACCCCCTAAAAGGCTGAAATGGGCTCAAACGCATATTAAGTATGCATGATGAGACATTTATAGCTTTCAGCATTGCCACAAATATTTCCTCTCCTCTTCCCCTGGCATTCCATAGCCCAAAGCACACAGCTGCTTTTTCCAGAAAGCAACTTCTCTGCCTTGGCCTCAGAGTTCACATCCTATGTGACACATATGAAATGGGGGAATAGTTGATTCAGTCAGAGACATAGAAAGGTCACCCTTAAAATTTCACCTTGGAGCTACAGCAGTGGCACTGTGCTGTCAGTGGCTCCAGCCCTTTTTCCAGTGCCTCTGGAAATGCCACAGCCGTGATTGCTGTAGAGCCAATCTGACTGAACTCAGAAACCTTGGAAACAGCCTGTAGGCTCCAGAGGTCTGCACACCAGTGTGAAGAGCATCCTTTTGTGCTTTTACTGAATCTGGAGTCATTTTCTCTCATTTCTTGTTTTTAAGGCTACAGGGTGCTGTTTATTTTCAGCATGCAACATAAATAACACATGTTCATTATTACTGCTGAAAATTGCTGAAGATGGTAGGTCGGCTGGAATTGGCAGCTTAGATTTTTTATTGAGGGACATTTCGAGCTTTTTTCCATGCACAATGCTCTGTGAAAACCGGGTTCAGTCTTTCTTGTAATTTCCTTAATTCTCCATACAGTATCATCCTCTGTGTGACAGGTCTGTGTACTCCATGAAAAACATTTGCATTTGAAAGGATGAGACTACCTATCCTGACCCAAATGGGGAAAGATACAGGCGTATAGGGACGGTATTCGCATTGCCTCCTCAAGCCACCTTCCAAATTTGTCTATTTACCAACCCCATAGATTTGCCAGGGATCCCGTGCTCCCTGCCCCCCACCTCCCCCCAAAAAAGAAGATGCACTTCCAGCTGTTTAAGAGGCACAAGGGAGAGCTTGTTAAAGAGCCCTGCAACAGCTTTGAATGTTGGCAGAGGAACAGCAAATCATATAGAAAATGCAACATGGTGTTTTGTACTTCTGTTGGCTGATGTGAAGTCCAATATGAAAAAAGTCACATAGGAGAAATTAAGAAGTCCTAAGGCAGCTATCAATATGTGCAGAACCCTTACCCCCATAGAGAGGTGTATTTATAGTAAATAGGGCTATATGCTTTTGAGGGAAGACTGAATTTGAAGAATATTGAAGAAAAATGAAGAAAATACCCCGCAATCTCTAGGAAAATACAGTACCTGCTTTTTTTTTTTCTTGGGGCAAGAAAGATACTCAAATGAATAAATGTAAGGTCCATTCATACAATGTTCTTTCATTTATATTCGCCTTTAACTGCTGTCTTCAGCCCGCCCAATATCCAAATTTAGAGCCTGCTTGCGCACACACTACCGAAGGCAAGGGAGGCTGCAGCGAGCGGCTCACCGGCCTCGGGGAAGGCGAGCGGCGGCAGCCCGTTCCCCGCACCGTGCCGGGGGAGAACGATCAGAGGTATTTTGAGGATGTTCCACCTTCGGGACAACGCGCCCGAGGTGCAGCGAACGAAAAAACGGAACAGCCCAGCGCGGCGGCTCCGGGAGAGGA
>NW_008664307.1:0-2686 GCF_000695815.1 Acanthisitta chloris | reverse complement strand
AGACCTCACTGCTGTATACAACTTCCTTGCTGGGGAAAGTGGAGGGGCAGGCAGTGACCTCTCCTCTCTGGTGACCAGAGACAGCACTCGAGGCAATGGACTAAAGTGGTGTCAGGGGAGGTTTAGGTTAGATATTAGAAGAAGGTTCTCCACCCAGAGGGTAGTTGGGCACTGGAACAGGCTTTCCAGGGCAGTGGTCACAGCCCCAAGCCTGACAGAATTCAAGAAGCATTTGGACAGTGCTCTCAGGCCCATGGTGCGAGTCTCAGGACTGTCCTGTGCAGGGCCAGGAGTTGAACTTTGATGATCCTTGTGGATCCCTTCCAAATGAGAGTATTATATGATTCTGTTACTGTCTATGAACATCCCTGGGAAAAGCCTAGCTCCATCTTCTTCATGCCCTCTCTTCAGATCCCCCAATCTTGTGGGTATAAAAAAAAAGAAGTATCTATATAGTTATATCACATATTGTGCTTCCCACGTTTTTGAATAAAAAGATTATTTCTTGCTATAAAGTTAAGAGAAAAAAAACTTAAAATTGAAAGCTGTTTTACAACCTGTTAGTCATATGTGCTTTTCTGCAGACACACAATTTTAATGTCCCAAAATACAGAAGGAATTTTTAATTTCTCACTATGTCATGTGGCAACTGTGTACAGAAACCAAAGGAGAATGAGAAGACTGATCCCTAACACACCTTCCTCTTAGGTTAAAGTTAACCTTAAAACGTGTCACCAGAAGTCCATGCCTTTGCAATAGTCTGAATGCTGTTATGGCCTGTAAGATCTCAGAATACAGGAACTAAACACAAATTTACAATTTTAACTCAGTGTGATGAATGCCCTGGTGTACAAACTACGAGTCAAATTTTATTGGAGAGTAACTCCAGAACTGTAAAATGGCAATTAGAGAAGTCTAATCATCTTTCTATGAATGAGAATCTAAACCTGCTTTTTATATCAAAATAGTTGAAAATAATTTACTCTTGAAGACATCTGTATAAATAACAGGCTTAATCAACTGAAAAGAAAAAGAAATGTACCTCAAAAGACACTGAAGACTATGCAAATACTCACCGACTTCACTTTGTAGCTCTTCACCCACCTGCAGTGTGTTTGTTCCTTTAAGTTTACATTTAATGTGTTTGGGTTCATCAGGAACTGGTCTGAGTCAGCATAGAAAAATTGACTTATTTTTCTCATCAAATTAAACATAACATAATAGCAAGCATGATAAATATTTTAAAGAATATTAATGCATGGTTATGTAACTACTTTTTTTCCTACTGGAGAGCTGCAAATTTACCCCTGGCATCAGTGTGCTGTGAACTAGTTAGTTAATTTTAAGCTATTAAAACCACATGAAATACACTAAAGTAACTTAGAATCAGATCCAATCTTAATAGCCTTCTAAAGATACAAGCAGAGCTGACTGCCTAGACTCCTTAAGAGTGACAAACAGGCAATGTTAAAGCAGGCAATGTTAAAGTTCAATTTCCAGCCTGTCACTTTTGACTGAGAAACCAGATGCTGGCATCCAGCCTTTGGCTAGATAAATACTATCTTTAGCTTCTAAAAAATGACCTCTGTAAGGGTAACAATTAAGCTTATAGTGGCATTTCCCTTTAGTAACCAGTGACCTGACTCTTCAGTTCTTCTATAAGCTAATGTTTGCTGCAAGTTTTCAAAGACAGCAGTAATCTTCTCCAATGCATGTATACTTATAAAAGAGATTACAGGGCTGGATACAAACAGATCATGACAGAGCCTTTCACATAAGCAACATTCTCACATGTGAACAATTTGCATAACACTTTCTCCTCCCCCTCCCCCAAATTTACATTCCCCTGTCAATTTGCCAAATGCTTTCATTATTTCAGCTTCTGTAAAAAGATTTATTTTCCCCAAAGTACACATCTACAATGCTATGCCAACAACATAATTAATAAATAAGTATTTCAAATTAACAAACCTGACTGTGAATGCACTCTCTAATGACACATGTTCGTCAAGGTAAGTAATTAGACAGTAACGTAATTCTCTCACTGAATTGGGTACTTTTACATCAGGCAATAATCCCTGCATCAACAGTTCTCTGTCAATTTTAGGTGTCCAGTTAACCTAAAATTAAAATTTCATAAATTAATCAAAAGCAACATAATTAATGAGTAGTTACATAATGATGCTGAGGGTGGTGAGGCACTTAAACAGGCTGCCCAGAGAAGCTGTGGATGCTCCAGCCCTGGAGGTGTGCAAGGCCAGACCGACATGGAGCTCTGAGCAACCTGGTCTAGTGGAAAGTGTCCCTGCCCAGGGCAGGGAGCTTGGAGCTAGATGATCTTTAAGGTCCCTTCCAACCCAAACTATTCTATAATTCTGTGATAATACATCTGTGACCATTCTAAGTATGCTGATGTAACATATAGGCAATAGAAGCTTTCAGAGGAAAGCCTGTACATTTCCCAACAGTAACCCATGACATTTTCCCAAATACAGTCAAGTACTTGAAAAACAACCCAAATGAAACAAAACATACATTAAGTTTCCCTCAATGAGCTTGCATTAGGAGAGAGCAGATTATTAAATATCTCACCAAAAAAGTGTGGTATATTTGGGAAGCTCTATAACTGTATTAGGCTCCACATAAGTACACAGACAGAGGGATAAGACAGGCAAGCAATGCCTCA
>NW_008664306.1:0-3344 GCF_000695815.1 Acanthisitta chloris | reverse complement strand
TCCCAGCCAGGTGACACGGGGATGCTCAGTGGAGGACCAGCAGCCCGTGGGAGAGGCTGAAGGGTGTCCACAGGCTGCACTGCTGCTGGCCAAAAGCCTCTGTCAGTAGTCCACAGGAATGGTGGCCAGAAGGAGCAACCATCAGTGCTGAGCCTGGGCTGTGAGCCCCCAGAAAGACCTGCTCAAACAGCCCCTCAAAGAGCCTCTAAAAAGGGGCCTGGAGCAGAGAACAGCAGGAGAGCTGGCCCATTCCCAAGCAGGGGTCTGGAAGTCAGAGGCACAGGGATGGGGAGCTCCTGTCCCTCACCTGAGGCAGGACAGGAACCAGCCCAGGGACACCTCTCCAGGGCAGTAGGTCTTGTTCACATTTCCTCCCCATCAGCATCCCTGTGCCCCATCACAGTCCTGCAGGCACCACGAGGAGCTCCTGTGGGCTACCCCTTGCGAAGGTGATGCCCCACCAGACATCATCCCAGCGGGGTCAGAATTCATCCTGCAGAGGAGCAGGAAAGTGGGAGAGAGAGACACCACTTCTGAGAGGTATTCTTCTGGGGACCCAACTCTGAGTGGGCAGCTGGAGCAGGACTGCTTTGCCTGGGCACTGCCAGAAGCACCATCCCTGCCCAGGGAGAGGTGGGAGCTTGAGGATGAGGACCAAATCCTGATCAGGGGTGCTGAGCAGACAGCAACTCAGGTGAAGAGCAGAAATGAGCAGTGACACAAATTAGTCCTCAGCTGCCACCTCCTGAGGGGCATCACTGCCAACAAGTTAAAAAGCCAAAACATCCTGTTTCATCAGTGATGCAAAAGCAGTGGCCAGCCCCTGCCCAGGGTATGGAGTTTGCTCTTGTTGGCTCACAAGGGCAGCGACCTGCTCTGCCAACATCCTGCCTGACCTGGGGACATCCTACCCCTGCCCCTGTGCTTCTTGGATGACATCTGCCAGGACACTCTGGTGGGCCACAGCGGTTCCTGACCCCCAGCAGGTGTCCTGGCTGTGGCCACTCTGAAGGACATACTGTGGGATCAAGAGCCACCCAAATGCAGGAATGGTGCTGGAAGTGCCATCCCAGGGCAGAGGGGAGGCAGGGAGAGTGCAGAACATTTGCCATGCCCATGCTGGACAGGGGAGCCCCAGGTGGTTTGTCTTTTTAATAAAAATATAAGGAAAATGAAAAAGAGGAAATAAAAAAGTACCAGGAGTCAGCCAGTCAGAGCTGCCACCCCGTGGCTGCTCTTAGAGGCTTCTGGAGTAGAAGCTTGGGCTCAGCAGGGTCCAGGTGGTCCTTGGAGCCTGCCAGGGGCAGGACACACCTCCAGCCCACCCGGGGTGGGCACTGTCCCTCACTGAGCCCTAGTTCCTCGCCGCTGGGCAGGTGTCAGGCTGTGCCCTACAGAGGGGAGCAGTGAGGAGGGGCAGAGTGGACGTGGCAGCTCCTTGCAGGCTTTGCAACCTCTGCAGCTCTGTGCACATAAGGGTCTGCTCCTGGGCCACCCCGTGCTGTCCCCTGAGCCCCATCCAGCCCTTCCTTGTCTTCCCCTGCCTGTGCCCATGGATCTGCTTGTCCTTGTCCCTCGCTTCCACATGTCTGCCAACACACATCCCTTGCTAGGGGCCTGTTTCTACCCTCAGGACAGACTCTGGCACCTCTCCTGCTTCCTTCTTGCTCCTTTAAGCCCCCATTTAATTTGCTTTTCTCTCTGGACAGTGGATCAGGCAATAGAAATGGAGTAAAACATGACATATTTTTCAGCATGTGAATTTTAGATCAGTTCCCTGATCCAGGTGTCTCATCACCATGCAAGTGTTTCCACTCCTGGGCAAGAGCACGGAGCTGTGGACAGTGACACTCCTCACGTGCCTAGGACACAGCCCAAAGCCTGGAAGAGATCAGCCTGGGGGTCCTGCAGCTGTCACCTCCCCTGTGCATGGTGTCCCTCGCAGAGCAGAGGGTGTGCAGCAGAAGGGCTGCCATGGCCAGGCACCTGAGTGCCCTGGGAGCCAGGCTGGAGCCAGGGCACCATGCCCCTCAGCAAAGGGCCCTGTCATGGTGTGGGAACCAGAGGCAAAGGTCCTGCTGGAGACAGTGATGACCCCTCACTTCGTGTCCCCTTCCTGCTAATGTGGGTCCATTTGGCCTGTGGCAGATGCCCAAGGGGCCAGATGTGATCAGGGGCCTGATGGCTGGAGCAGGGCAAGACACTTTGAAGTCTCTAAGTATCTTGCACAATCTGTATTTAAATTTCATGGCCTTGGCTGGAAGTGATTGGGTTCTGAGACAAGGACTCATCTGCTGCTCCCTCTGTGCCCTTACCATTCCCCTTGCCCCTTCCCCTGACCCTTCCTGTTGCCCTGCCCCTGGCTGTTCCTTTTCCTCTTCCCCGTTCCATTTCCCCTGCTGCTTTTCATTTGCATTTCCCCTTCCCTTGCCCCTTCCCGTCCTTCTTTGCCTTTCCCCTTGCTCTGACCCTGCTACTTTCCCTTCCTGTTTCCCTGCCCCTGGCCATTCCCGTTCCCATTCCCGCTGCCGTCCCTGTCCCTGCCCCTTTCTCCTTCCCCTTCCCATTCCCCTGATAAGGAGAAGTAAGGCCTAAAGAGCCAGGAAGTACCTGCTGAGTGAACAAAGGGGAGAGACAAATCAAGATAGGGGAAGTATGCCCTAAAGGGCCGTTAAGTGCTGGCTGAGGGAGGGGATAGTGACAACGGCTTTTGAGAACTAATTGTAATAATAACCACCCATCCCTGGAAATAATTAACATGTAGGAGCATTTAATGTATAAAACCCATGAAGATTTTGTCCCTGGTTGCACAAGTCTGGTGGAGCGATCCCCGTTGTGCCCAGCGCTGAATAAACAAATACCTGCTACTCAGAGATACAAGGCTGGGAGTAGTTTCTTTTACAGCTTTTTTCGGCATCACCCTGTCCCGTTCCCTCTGCCCTCCCCTTCTTCCTTCTCTTTCCTTTCTCCTTTCCCTTCCCATTCCCTCTCCCTTCCCCTTTCTCTTTCTTTTCTCCTTTCCCTTCCCATTCCCCTTCCCGTTCCCTCTGCCCTCCCCTTCTCCTTTCTCTTTCCTTTCTCCTTCCCCTTCCCATTCCCCTTCCCCTGTCCCGTTCCCTCTCCTCTCCTTCTCCTTTCTCTTTCCTTTCTCCTTCCCCTTCCCGTCCCGTTCCTTTTCCCTTCCCCTTCTCCTTCCTCTTTCCTTTCTCCTTCCCCTTCCCATTCCCTCTCCCTTCCTCTTCTCCTTTCTCCTTCCCCTGTCCCGTTCCCTCTTCCTTCCCCTTCTCCTTTCTCTTTCCTTTCTCCGTCCCCTTCCCATTCCCGTCCCTCTCCCTTTCCCTTCC
>NW_008664305.1:1022-8796 GCF_000695815.1 Acanthisitta chloris | reverse complement strand
TATATATATGAAAGTTACCTTATAAGAACAGGAAGGTTACCTTATCACCAGACACAGATCTGTTCCTTATCCAGGGTATTCCATCAATATTTATTGGCTTGTAATTTCAGAAATAAAGTTTTAAAAGGAAATTAGAACTTTTGAGGAGAGTGTGAGTCAACTTATTTTGACAAAATGTTCTGTGTTGCTGCTTGTTATGCTCTAGGTATTAGTGAGGCGAGTTCTAAGATTTAGTGCAACTATCTGAAATAAATCTACTATTGAAATGTTATTAAATGCATTTGAACTTAATGTTTATTACTGTCTGTCATTATACATGAATCCTGTTGTTTCTGTAAACGAGGCATAGTTTTCTGCTGCTGCTAATAGCTCTCATTTAGTGACTGACAAGACAAAGCCACTACTGGTGGCAGGAAAAATGCAGTAAGTGATGTTGTCAGTGCCCCAAAGGTAAATGAATACTGCCTTTTCCATGATCTGACCTTTAGGCTGATTATGAGTATGGTTATCTTTGCCAGGAGCACACAAGATAGATTAAACCAAGCAGTCTTTTTAATACTGATTAATCCTGATGGAAGTAGGTTTGTTTAGTTCTAGGAAATGCAGCAAAAATACTGGCCTTATCATCTGAGCAATTTTAAAAGTTATCTTTGATGTGAGCTAGGAGGTGCTACTGGTTTGTCAGGTCACAATGTGAGAAATGCCACTTTGTGTTGATATTTAAAATTGGCTCTTGTTTTCATGTTTGTACATAAACCATGTGATGGAGGTTTTGAATGATACACCCAGAGCATTAAAAAAATGGTTGGAAGATTAAGAAATATCAGTTTGGGGTTTTTTTTGTGGTTTTTGTTTTTTGCAAAAAAGGTCTCTGACTGCCAGATTTGCTTGTCTTTAATCAAAGCTCTTCCTTTAATTAAAGATGGGTTGCAAGATGACTGGCAGTTTCACAAAACTCAGTAAAAGTGACTCTGTGCCAAGCAGTCCAGAACAATGCAGTACAAAATCCTGCAGCCCTCATCTTCCCATGTCTGTGACTGAAAGATGGAATTGCTGAGGTTAGGAAATGATTGAACTGGGGAAGAGGCATTCATTATCTCTGAACAGATGTAAATAAACATTTTGGGCACCAGCCTACAGAAGACTAGATCAGTTTCACATGAATCTTGTGGTCCCCAATGCCTGTGGAGAGGCAAACAGCATGAACAGAATATTGCTAAAGGGTACAAATAATGGGGGGATAGCTGGAGCTGCTGGTGAAGGAGAACAAAGTCTAAGGAAGGCCAGAAGAGACAAGTCACCATTAGGAAGAGCAATAACATATGCAACACATGTACTGTGTCAGCAATAGCTGGGAAGTCAGGCTGGGGACAAGGAGGATTTGATTCACAGGAGACTAGTGCTGTCAGGTGGAGGGACAATAGGATGCCAAGACAAGTTGTCTGCCACCTAGGCTGATTGAAGACAACACTGTGATGGAACACAAGCCATATGGCCAAATGGTATTCTTATTTTGTCAGTATTTGCACACATCCAATTCTACTGACAGGTGCCATATGAATGTAATGAAGCAAGGCATTGCTGACCCCACATACATCCCATCAATGTGATTAGCAGTGCTCTGTGGGATTACATATCCATACACAATTAGGTGTTCTGTAGTAAAAGCATTCTTGTTCCCTAGGTTCTTTATCTGTTTCCCTCCTTCTTTGTTGAAATTCTGTGGCAATATTTATTCCCATGTGGCTGAATCTTGACTTTCACTGTTCTGAACTTTACCCCTCTACCCTTTCTCTCTTTGCCTTCATATTTTCAGTTCTTCATCTGAAAATTCTTTTTCCTGCTCTACTTTCATCTCTGAAGTCTTCTTAAGACTTTGTAGTCTTTTCATACACACATTTGCTATCTTACTCTGGGTGCATGAAAGATATCAAATACAGCAGTAAAATTTCCCATGGAAATTGGCCTGCTCAACCTTCTTCATTCAACACATTATACCTGTAGTTCAGATTGTTGTTTCTTTATCCAGGAATTGACTTGTGCATGTAGCTAGGAAAGTAATCATTTCAGACACAGAAGAGTAACTAACTGGGGACTGCCTTAGACACTAAGAGGGATAAGTAAATGAAGGTTCTGTGTAGAGTTAATGTGGTTACAGGACATGTCTAAGTCTGAATAAGGTAGAGTTGGACTAAATGAAAGGTGAGAGACATTTTTTAAGTCCTAGAGAACACAAGAACCCAGTGCTGCCTGTTTATTTTTCTCTGTGCTAGCTAGAATTGGTGGATTCTGAGACAGAAGGAAACTCAATATATCTGGAACACTGACAAGCCAGGAAATTGCTACATAAGTATTAGGTAGCCCAATCAAGACCACTATTGTGAATAACAATTCTAACAGAAATGGTGCGCAATGCTCAGGGAAAATAATTTTTAATTTGAATTCAAGAGTATTTATACTGAAAACTGATTGCATGAGTCAAACTCATTCATTTAGAATACAAAAGCTCCACATGTATGGTCACCCAAAACATCTGGAATTTAAAGTACTAAATATATGTGCAAACTGAAGCCATAGAAAAAGCAGGGTCAAGAATCATTGACAAAGCAGAAATATATGTGCAAACTGAAGCCATAGAAGAAGCATGGTCAAGAATCATTGACAAAGCAGGTTGCTCAATAACAACAAATATAGAGAAACTACAGTCTGTTTTATAAATCATTCGAGAAAAATGTCACAATACTTTTCTACTCTGAATTGTTTCATAGAATCCAAGTCAAGTGGCTTATGATGCTTGATGACTATTTAAAAGGCCAGTTCACAGTGCTCTAGAGCTTAGGCTCTTCATAAGCACAGTAGCTTATGTCCCAAAAGACCTAAAACACCCCAACAGAGTTTCCTGTTCAAAATGTGATCCTATATGCAGCTGAACTGTCGCAAAAGAGCTAGAAATTTAAGGAAAATGAATTATACTGATGGAATACTTTCTTGATGGTGCTGTACATGTCAGCTGTTGTGTGCAGATTGCACAGGTTTCATGTTCCATGTTATGAGAACAGTTTCTTTAAAAAGAATTTAAAAAGAGCTTGGGTTTTTTTCCCTATTTTCTTTTCTTTTTTTCCCTGTACTGCTCACAGCTGACCCATCCTTGGGCATTCATCTGAGCATCTTGGCTACAGAGATGACTTTTTTCCCCTTTGTTGCATTCCTGTCATTCTCAGCCCTGAAGAAAATAAAAAGATCAGGAAAAACACTAACAGATCTTCAACTTCAGCAAATAAGCAAAAGAATGACAAATGTCTTATGACAACTAAGATGTTCCTCTTTTTAAGAACAGTGTCTATACTTCAGGCATGAAGACTTGGCATGAAATTCAACATTTGGTAACCCACTGAAGACAGAGTACTTTTCAGTTTGAAAAAATAGTTTAAGAAAAATAAAAACTATTATTTTTAATTTGCACAAAGATTTTAAAGGTTTGATTCATTCTTTGTGTTATCCCTAGCACACAGTGAAAAAAAAAAGGTATTGTTTTGTTAATCAATTCCAGGTTAAGATGTAGTAAAGGTGCGTCAATTTGAAACACAAGGTGAAAAGGTTTTCCACTGATACCTATCAAATTTTAATCACACTGTTAACAGAATGTGGACTATGGTGATTATAGAGAGTGTTAGGATGTAGCAGTCAAAGGTGATATGAGATGACAATAAAGCAAAACATCCTTAAGATGTAAGAGTAAAGCTTTCAAAATTACATCAGTATTTCTAGCAGTTGAAATGTGGAAACTGAGAAATATTTTTTCAAGTATGCATGTGGTGGGAAACATGCATTCATGTATGCATGCGCAGGCTGACTTTGAAGACTCATTATAGGAAGAAAACTGCAAATGACATCTTGGTGTGTGCATGTACAGCTGAGTTTAAGCTTCATTTTGTAATAGTGGTAACACACATGGGATTCATTCATTCATCCAAGAACATTACTGATTAATTAAAGGGTTTTCACAAGAGTGTAATATAACAAAAAATAAGACCATTTTACTGAGCTGCATGTTCCAAATTTCTCAGCATTTTGATTATTCATGTTATGCATATAAAAATCAGGTATTTCCAATAACACCACATTCACATTTACAAAATGAAGGTCGCTCTCAGATATATGCTGTATGCTACATATATTTATATCTTAAAAATAATCTGCATGTTTTTCTAGCTGTTTGCTCCAGGTGTATTTTATCTTTACAGAACACTCCTAAGTCTTTTTAAAAAAACTGTTTTATCAGAACAGACTTAAAAAATAAAATAAAAAAGTCAGATGTACTTCATAACAAAAGGTTAGTAGTCAGTTAGAGAAAGGTTGTTATAATTTCAGTGAATTAGGCTTATTTGTGTGAAATGTTTCTTGGAAAAATGAGTGTTCCCAAGGAAGCTTATTGACAAAAATTTTAGTACTAAAGGAGATTTAGAAAGCAAATAGGGAAGAAAGAAACAATACAAAAGAAACATTTGAAGCTAAAACAAACAGGAGAAAACATAAAGAGAAGGACAGGTATCAGCCATACATGCTAATTCTGGTGTGTTAGCCGTGGTTACTGGTTTATCAATTCTTAATCCAAAGTAACTGAGAAAACTAAATATAAGACATATTTGTGACTGCCTGAGTTCTTATGGATGGTATAAAAAGGGCAGTGTGATATTTAACAGGAAATTAGTAACTTCAGGGAGTATATAAAGGTTATTTAAAGTTTCCTGGACTCACAATCATCTGTGAAAAGTCATGGAGATCAGGAATGGTGCCTGAAGACTGGAAGATGGCAAATGTCAACCCAGTCTTCAAAAAAGGCAAGGAGGATCCAGGGAACTAGCAGCCAGTCACCCTCACCTCAGTCCCTGGAAAGGAAACAGAATGCCTCATTCTGGAGGCCATGTCTACCCACACGAAGGACAAGAAGGTGATCAGGAGTAGATAGCATGAGTTCACTGAAAGTAAATTGTGTTTGACCAACCTGATTGCCTTCTATGCTTAAACAACTGCCTGAATGGATCAAGGGAGAGCAGTGGACATTGTTTGCCTTGACTTCAGCAAGGTTTTCGACACTGTGTCCCATAGGTCGGAAAACTTAAAAAGTGTCAGTTGGACAAGTAGACAGTAAAATGGATTGAGAACTGGATGAGCAGCAGACCCCAGAGAAATGTGATCAATGGCACAGAATCTATTTGGAGGCCTATCACTAGTGTAGTCCCCCAGTTTTGTCCAACTTAATTATCAATGACTTGGATGAGGGGACAGAGTGCATTCTCAGCAAGTTTGCTGATGATACAAAACTGGGAGGAGTGGCTGTGCTGCCCTTCAGGGGGGCCTCTACAGGTTGGAGAGATAGGCAGAGCAGAACCAACTGAAATTCAACATGGGCAAGTGCAGGGTCCTTCACTCAGGAAGAAACAGCCCCAAGCACCAGTACAGGTTGGGCACTGACCTGCTGGAGAGCAGTTCTACAGAGAAGGACCTGGGGGTCCTAGTGGACACTAGGTTGTCCATAAGTCTACAGTGAGCCCTTGTGGCTAAGAAGGCTAAAGGATTCCTAGGATGCATTAAGCAGAGTATTGCCAGCAGGTCGAGGGAGGAGTTCCTGTCCCTGTACACAGCCTTTGTGAGGTCACGTCTGGAGTATTGTGTCCAGTTCTGGGCTCCTCAGTACAAGTGGGACATGGAGCTTCTGGACCTGGTCCAGAGGAGAACAACAGAGATTATTAAGGGACTGGAGCACCTCATTTTTGGGGAAAGGCTGAGGGAGTTGGGCCTTTTCAGTATCAAAAAGACATGATTGAGAGAGGACCTTACTAATGTATTGAAGTACATGTATGGGAAGTGCCAAGATGATGGACCCAGGCTCTTCTCAGTCGTGTAATCAAATAAATTAAGAGCTAACTTTCAAAAACTGATGCACACAAAGTTTCACCTGAATACGAAGAAGAACTTCATAACTTTTCAAGTCACTGTACACTGGAACAGATTGCCCAGAGAGGTCGTGGATTCTCCCTCACTGGAGGTATTAAAAAACTGTCTGGACACAATCCTGAGCCATATGCTCTAGGATGGCCCCATTAGAATAGGGAGGTTGGATCAGATGGCCCATTATGGTCCCTTCCAACCTAACTATTTCTGTGTTTCTTTAAAAGAAAAGTGGCACCTCACTACAGTGGACTTTTAGTGGCAGCTCCAGCTTCAGGTTCTCTGTGGGAAAGTTGCTTTCACAAACAGAAGAAAATGGCTGTCAGTATAATCAGCAGTCACCAGCCATGGGGTATTGGCAGACCTGGAGTGAATCTTAAAGTCATTCAGATGACTTTTCTTGTATAGCCTAACAGAAAGTAATTTCTGATTGGTCATCTATCCCACTTACCTGTTCAGTAGGTAAAATAGTGAAACAATATTCCTACAGCAGTTAGATTGAATAGAAAGAAGTTTAAACAACATAAATTCAAACAGATTATAATCTTCATTCTATTATTGGAATATCACCATCATTATTACAATAATCACCATCAATTATTATCATAAAATGTTATGTCTGGGAATTTATTTCACTTTCACATTTGTGGGGCTGAGACAGTCAAATGAAGGAAGATTGCCCGTCAACAAAGCAGAGCAATGAAGAGACAGTAGACTGAGACAGTCAAATGAAGGAAGATTGCTCGTCAACAAAGCAGAGCAATGAAGCGACAGTAGGCAAGTAAAATTTAAGTATTCCTGAGTCAATGGCAAAGAAAAGTATAAAATTGGTTAAAAATGTGAATAGCATAGGGAATATGATTTGAAGACTTCAGTCACTAAACTGAGAAAACACTGAGCTGAATCTGAGTTGAATTTTGAAAACGGATGATATTAGGTTTCCTTTGTGTGCCAGTTTCCCTTATTAGCTGAAGTCTTTTGTAATACTTATTTTTTAAGAAACTCTCCTTTAAAACTTTAGAGCATAAAAATATTTGTCACTGCTCTTCAGGTCATGAGACCACACAGACTTTACACAAGGCTAAGGTAATCTAGTGTCCAGAAAGGGGAAGAGAAGTAATGCTCATGAAAAATGTGCTTAGGTGTACCCATTTTTGAGGCTCATCATTCATCTCGGGGAGATTCTCCTTGCAGTCAAATTCTTTGAACACATCCATCTACCTTATTTTATAATAAAAAGTAAACAAGCAAAGAAACAAACACACTGAGACTGTTTGGAGGAAGAGTGCAGATGAAAACAAATAATTTTTACATTTGCATTACTTCATAACAATTCCTAAATAATTCAAGAACTTGTACCTTCTTATCTGCTTTGTTCTCTTTTACTAATTTTGGTATCTTAAACATCCTGATTGTGAACAAGTTACTTCATGCATTGTGGACCACATATTTCCCTCACTTATTTTATTCATACAGTCATCAACATCACCCTAAGAAAATTTTGGTAGAAGTAAGATGGATTTAGGTGGCATAAGTGTCTCAATACCTTGAAAAGAGAAAATAGAGATTGAGAACTGTATTCCTAGGAATAAATTGGCATCTGTTGCTGCAGAGCTGGTAGATATCTCCCTTTATTTCTGACAGTCGACTAGACCTTGAAATAAAAAATAATGAGCACTTTTTCAGTTAAATGTTTGAAGGAGAATTTAAAAAGGAAGTGAGAAATGTGATTGTGAGACTGACTAGAACATCCAAACTGAAAAGGAAAGAAACTCCTCAAACTCTAAACAGGGAGAAAAACAGAATATAAGAAGGATGATAA
>NW_008664305.1:0-1002 GCF_000695815.1 Acanthisitta chloris | reverse complement strand
TTCCCTGCTCACCATTGTAGAAAAAAGAGTTTCTAGTGACAGAACAAGGAGGTATTGACACCAGAAGAATAAGAAAGGAAACCATATTACAAGACACATACAATCGCTCCCAGACTGGCACACAGTAGTGATAATGCATTTGGGCTCAGCAGGTATTAGTGGAGCCTAAAAGGCACTTGTAATGGAATTTTAGACAAAGTATTGCTCTGTCAACCAAGTTCAATATGCAGCTACTAAGTAGCTGATCTTTATGACTGTCCTCTTGCATGTAGGTGCATGGATCTTTCATGTATTGATGAAGCTGTCTATTTTGGCACCATGATACACTGGATACTGCCAAAATGACTTAGGGCCCAAAATACTCTTGTTCATGGATCAGTGTTTCTGAGTAAAGGTTATTGCTTTACATATACACTTTAGGCATAGGATGAAAATGCATTTAAGAGTTAGTAACTGTCAACATCATCCAACTAACGATGCTTGCATGAGGTTCACCAAAATAACTCACTGGCAATGGATCAGTAAACTGGGCTCTATACCTATGCATGGATACTGCAGTCATTGCTGATTCCTGTATGTCTAGGGCTTCTGGTTCATAATCCCTCTAAAATCCAAGCTCCATAGCAGTACCTTCTGTTGTATGAAAAAAAAATATTGATTTTACTTCTATCAGTCCAAATGTGAGGTGGTGTGATACTGTGGCATTCTGCACATCACACTTACTAAATAAGATTTATAAAAAGAACTAGTATGCGAACAGGCCTGAACTTGGTGTCTTTATTTATGTCTACAAACTTACTGAAGTAATCCCATGGACTATATTTTTTTGGTTTCTTAACATCAGAAAGAGAAACATTTCCCATTCAGAAATACTCTTTTTGATCTGCTTTTGGCTCAATAATATTGATTATTTCAGCATCAGAATTGACAGTCATCAGGATGCTCACTATTCATTTGAAGTTTCTCTTTCTTGGTTGTTTTTTATTTTTTATATTATTGATT
>NW_008664304.1:0-15796 GCF_000695815.1 Acanthisitta chloris | reverse complement strand
CCGTTCCGTTCGATTCCTCCACGCCCTTGCTGGGTATGAGCGTGCTAGTAACTTAACTTCGTCAACAGCGAAGTGAAGTGGAGGTTCAGGTTGGAGTTCCGTCACGGAAAGGGCTGTCGAGCGTTGGAACACGCCGCCCAAGGTGGTGGTGGAGTCCCTGTCCCTGGAGGTGTTTAAGGAAAGACGACGTGGCCTTGTCAGGATCTACTTGGTCGTGCTGCTGTTTGATCCGAAGTTGGACTTAATGATCTCAGAGGTCTTTTCCAACCTGATTGATTCTGTGGTTCTGTAAAAGGGATGTGGCATAAGGAATAGCAAGATCCCTTGATGCCGAGAAAAGCCTGGAAAAGAACTGCTCACAGAGTTGTATCACTGAGTAGCAGATACTTGTTTATTCAGCGCTGGGCACAAGGGGGATCGCTCCACCAAACTTGTGCAACCAGGGACAAAAACTTCGTGGTTTTTATACATCAAATGCTCATACGTATTAATTATTTCCAGGGATGGGTGGTTATTACTATTACAATTAGTTCTCAAATATCATTGTCACCATCCCCTCCCTCAGCACTTAATGGCCCTTTAGAGAATACTTCCCCTATCTTGATTTATCTCTTCCCTTTGTTCACTCAGCAGGCTGTCCTGGCCCTTTAGGGCTTACTTCTCCTTATCACCCTGGATGTCAGTCCTGGCTACTGCTAAGTAATATGGGCTGAAGGATCAGATAGTTTTAAAGGTAGACTCGTGTTAGTAAAAAACACCAGGAAAACACCACTCTGCATGTTTCTCTTAGCAATGCTGTGCAGTCTTAGGGTTTTCTCCTAGTGTGCTCATGGCCTCAGAAATTGCATTTGAGTGATGTATTCTGTTGTGAGTATTTTTGGATGACTAAATCACTGGGCTGGAATTTATCAGCTGAATAAGAGTAGTTAATCATAACCTGCAGATTTTCACATAAATAAAATATTCTATAACCCTTTCTCCCCTTGGTCACTTGTATTTTGTTATCTTTCATGGAAGCCTGAAGGCTCCGTATGTAACTAGACTATATAGCAAGTACCCTCTGTATTGTCCAATATGCACAGTAAGTGGCTGGGACAAATAGGCTACTAGGATGAGTATTAACATGCTCAGCTCTCACCTTTCCTCCCTCCACAGCACCCCAGGAGTCCTTCCCGGCTGGCACTGGTCAGTCATGTGGGGAACTGTCAGGCTTAGTTGCTTGTAAAACAGGCTAATCTTAATTATTACAGAGTTTCTGTCTTTCAGCTTTTTATCTCAGCATTTTTGACCTGTTCTCTTTGGTGTTTTCCTTAGTGGTCCTTGAATTACTATTACTGATGTAATAATTTCAATTCTACTTTTTTACCATTCTTCTCTTGCATTGCTTCAGCCTATTGAATGTGTCACTACTAGCTCAACAGCAATGTCTTTTCAGTAAGTTGAGCAACGGCCCATGGCTGTGTTAATAACTCTGGGCCATGCACATTGTAAAGGATAATTTTCCACGAAGAAAATTATGATAGAAGAATAAAAGTTGGGAGATCTCAAGAGTGTATTATATAACCAAAAAAATCAACAATCTCACACTTCTGAGATGAGGCTTGTATATATCTCCTTTTGCTTAGTTCAGTCAAAAAGTGAAAGCATCAGTATGAACTAGAAAACCAAGAAGAAACTAATGGGGAAAGGGGCAAATAGGTTATAAGTGCTACAGATCTTAGGACTGAAGTGGAAAAAATGTGTAAAGAAAACTAAATACAGACAGGAAAAAAATTCAGTGTACACCTTTCATTGTGGCATCTACCACTATGTTTATGTTATTTAAGAAAACAGAATCCAAAAGTTGTAACTGCCTATATTCTCTGGATCAGGTCTGAAAAAGCTAAAACTAATTCAAGTCAATAATTCTTTACTGATATCCAAATTTCTTCCTCCAAGTCATTGTAATAGTTCTATACTTAATATATTACTGGTATTGAAGAATGATTCTGTCCTCAGTAGCTCCACTGGTTCCAATGACACAGTTTTACTTACATGGGTGAATGAGCTCAGTCCTAATTTTCTGAAGTGTAAGTGATTTCCTAACACTTGGAAATTCCAAATTGTTTTAATAAAACTAAAGAAACCAGTTTTATTTATATAAAAACAAATCCTATGTGAAGGAAAGGCAATAGTCTTCAGAAATGCACCAGAACTACAAGTACAGATTTGTCTAAATAGCAATTCTATGTGACCGTAATCTGAAAGTAACAGTCAAGCGAGAAATACAGTTATTTTAATTTTTTGACAGTTTAAAGAAGGTGCTTTGAGAAATAAGGGCCTTGGCCTGTCTTTCTAAACTACAAACTTAAATGTGTTTGTTCACAAGCCCTACAAATAATTGCAGGACCATTGGGTTTATTATACTAAAGCCATCAGGAACACAGCTGCTCATGTAACACCCATGTTACGCAAGTAATGAGAGAACATCTGCATTGACACAGCCTCATGTTAATTAATGGCTCCAGGTGGTCAGGGAATAAAAGGATGTGTGTGACATTGTTACCAACCCTAAATGTCAGCATGTTTTCTTTTGTGCTAATGTATTGCTTATCGACTGCTTATTGAATGTGATTGTGTTATAAAAGTCTAGGGTTTACTAAAGAAGGCACCTACTTTTCATAAAAATGATTGAATATTAGAGCATATGTAAGTGCTGGTGGCTTGAAATTTCACTCCAGGCAAGTTAAACTGAACTACAGTTGTAGAAAGGAACTGAGTTTTAGCCCAAAATAGCCTGTGATCTCACAGAAAGTAATTCTAAGGTACAGCTCATCCTGCATTTTTCATCAGCAGCACTCTCCATCTGTGCATTACTTGTGTTATTATAAATTTGGCAACAGTTCAGCAGCAAGCTACTGTTTATAAGAAGAGATCCCAGCAGCTAAAAGAAGCCAGTCATTGGGATTACTCATCACTTGCCTTGTGAAGTGCTCAAGGGAATTTCTTAAAGAACTATGTCAAAATCAGCTTCAGAAACCATTAATTTGAGACCTTTCGCTGACACATAACAAGCACTCCCAGATCACCATTGGTCAAGTTGGTGGCCTTGGAAGGAAGATTCTTTTTGCTGGTTCCGAGTGAAAATTTTCCCCTTTTGTCAAGGAAATAAGAGAATAAAAAAAAAGGCTTTTTTTTTTTTTCTCTCTGCAAGAAGAAATCTGCCGCAGTGGGAACTCAATCACCAAGACACCATGAATGCTTGCAGGAGGTAAGCTACACATACTGCATTCCCCTCAGGTAGGAATAGAAAAGCAAACTACTGGCAGAATATTCTTTTCATGGTCTTCACATGATGCTCCTAGACGATCATGAACTGTGTTATGTGATTTGCAGCTACACAAAACAGATTGTCCTGATACAAATGTTAAATCTGCATTTCTAGTTCTGCAATTAGTCTGTAAAATCTCAGATGCAGAATTTCCGTTTTATTGATGAATTCCCTTGCAGATTGCACTTCCTAATCTTTCATTTTTAACAAAATAGTTTTGATTGGTCACTTCCAAGTATGCATAAGTATATAATTTGTGTTTCAAAGTTCTTTTTCACTTGTAAGATCTATCTGCACTAACATTTGTGGTAATTCCTCCTCTTCTGTGATAATAACTGCAGGAACATGTATGAACCGAACGGTAATACAGCTAATATTTCTCAGACTCCTTCCTAAGCTACACAAAAATCACAAGCTGATTGATCTCCTTTTGGCATTTCAGTTCAGATGGAATTGTGAACATCGAACAATTTTTTTCTTTTAAAAAAATTAAGCAGGAACAGGGACTTACTACTGGGGCTTAGTAGGCAATTTTCAGTGGAGACTGTCTGTTGCCTTAGGCTAACACTTCTATTTTCAAACCATTTGGGAAAGGTGGCAAAGCAATGTGAAATGTTACTCCAGAGGATCCTGCAGATAGGCTTTAGGTAGTTATTCCCAACTGGTATCTTTGGCTAATGAAAACCTTGACACAGATTACTGAGAGAAGTCCTGTCTGAAAAGCAGAGAGAGAAAAATATGTCAGAGCAGGAGGGGAAGCTCACACAGCACATGCCATGGTTATTCCCACGGATTAAAGCCTTGGAAACTGGTAATTTTTTATTTGAATCCTGCCACTTTCATAATAGTGCAAAATGAAAGGGTATGTTTTTTCTCATACAACAGATCTGTATCAACAGTCAAGAGTAAGAGCAGTGTGTGTCCTCTAACAAGTCCATACCCAGTCTCTGCCTGTCAGTGGGAGAGAAACACCAAATGGCTGGTAAATGTCTTGCATTTCCAATTATGGAAATTACTTTATTAGCTCCATATGGTTTAAACAGCTCTTTCCCAAATCTAGTTAATGATACAATGCACACTCTGGATTTCATAACAAACACTGTTGAACTGGTGATAAAAAAGGGTAATTTTTAATCATGCTTTTTGTTATGTCAGGATACATTCTCTCCGTGCTCACAGACAGAAAACTGATGGGAACAGAAGTGAGAACCGGCACAGCACTTCTGGGTTCCAGCACCAGCATGGAGATGATCTTGTTACAGTCCATACCCTTTACACAGTGATCATCATG
This sequence comes from Acanthisitta chloris, assembly GCF_000695815.1. Taxonomy (NCBI): domain Eukaryota; kingdom Metazoa; phylum Chordata; class Aves; order Passeriformes; family Acanthisittidae; genus Acanthisitta; species Acanthisitta chloris. The sequence goes on along the minus strand of NW_008664304.1, from coordinate 11,195 downwards.
ATCCTTCTAATGGCACTTTGGGGAGCCTGGTCAAGAATGGATTCATCCTTATAGCAGCAATATAGGAGCTTTCTTTGTCAAATATTTAAAGAATTACTTGTGTCAATTATCCATACCCAGGAGGTACAAAAAATGATCTCAGCATATTTCACTTTACTTGAAACTGCTTAAATGTTTGTGACTTGTGGAAGTGAATCTGTGAAGCAATTTGACAGGCCCTGTACAGAACATGATTTTGTGAGTAACATATACCTGTTTGACCTGTACATGTTTGTATTACTATCAGTATGTATACGAAACTTTAACCACAATGTTCTAGCAAGAAGAGTCCAACTTCTGTTTTATTGGTCAATGTTTTGTATGTCCACCCCAGCTTTCCTTTTTTTTTTAATTTAAGTTGTCAAGTCTCTACCTGTCCTAATCCATGGTAAAACATAAACTGTAAGCAGGGAAATAATCTGCCATGTCACAATGTGTGCTGGTTTGAGCAAACCAGTGAGAGACTCCAAGTCAGAAATACAATTTAATAGAAAAAAAACCCCAACAAATGCCACAGGACAAAAAGAAACCACTGTCAGAGTCAGAAAGTCACCCAAGTTGTCAAGTCTCTACCTGTCCTAATCCATGGTAAAACATAAACTGTAAGCAGGGAAATAATCTGCCATGTCACAATGTGTGCTGGTTTGAGCAAACCAGTGAGAGACTCCAAGTCAGAAATACAATTTAATAGAAAAAAAACCCCAACAAATGCCACAGGACAAAAAGAAACCACTGTCAGAGTCAGAAAGTCACCCGACGTCAGTCAGGTCAGGGCATTGGTAGCGGTCTGATGAAATGGTGGCTGCAGTCCTCCTGGAGCGATGGGTTTGTTGGAGCAGTGATCCCACAAATCCGGTTCTCTCCCGAAGGTCCAGCAGCAGCTCTTGTCCTCTGGGAATCCAGCAGGCAAAGGGCTCCCTGTGCTGGTCCAAACCCCAGCTTATATCCCTGTGGGGATGCTGGGCTCCCCACCCCTGGGGTGAAGCATCTCACAACGGGAGGATGTAACTCTATGCATGCCTGGGTCCCTGACAGCCCATTAAACAGAGACAGCCCCTGGGGGAGCCATCAGGGACAAGGAGGAGATAACGACCCCTGCCCCCACCTGCTTTAACAGCTTGTGGAGATGATAATAGAATACATACCACAGGTTACCCCTACATTGTAACCTAGAACACAATGACATAGGGAAAACAATAATTAATAAAACCAGCTATCCTGCAGGCAAAGCAAGATCTCTGAACAAGTCAAATTTGCATCTGTTGCTGAAGAGAGTGTATATGGGACTTGCATCTGTGTATTTTTAAGTTACAGTAATGACTTTGTAAACTCGGGAATAAAACCATGAAATAAGCTGTATGTGTAAGTATCCTTTGTTGGACAGTCCTTTGTCGAAGAACAAGCTGGCTCAGTCTTCAGTCTTGTATCAATATATTTAATTTATCTGCAACCACTGCTTGCTTTTCCATAATTCCTTAATGCCTCACGGCAGGACCAACCTCTACATATACCAGCTCATCCTTAACGGGAGCATTCCATACTCCCACTTTTCCAGGGAACAGGGAAGTAATGCCAGTCAAACAACCTGCAAGCTTTCTGGAAATACAGCCAGTTGGCAGTCTTTGTTAAACTCCTTGTTAGTCGTATGGCTCTCTACTCCTGATGAACACAGGTTAATGGACTGGCAGTTCTGACGGGCAGTGGCTGTTGGGGACAATAGTCCAAGCCTTGGGAGCTTAAATCCCAAATTTCAGCATTGCCTAAACTACCAAACTGTATCTCAATAAAAAAGCTGCAAGTCATTTTGTGTCCTCAGATAGATACACATTTGTAACTATGTAGTACCTGTAGACAACACAATTCTTACAAGTATCGTGTACTCCATTTTGATGCCCGTCCATAATCAGGAAGGGTACAAAAACTGAAATGTCTCTGAAAAAACCTCCATAGCATAGCTCCAGGAGTGTTTGCAAAGCACAGTGTAGCACCAGAGACACCTGTGTCAGCTCTCAGCAGGCAGGCATGGGTGCTGGAATTGCTGTTCCTCCATTGAGGAGTTACCCTACCTGGGCAAACACACTCATTAAGGTACCACCTCATCATGCTTTAACATGGGAGCTATGCTTTGATGATGCTCCCTGAAGAACAGCAAGCACAGGCATATTTTTAAAAATAGATAATTAGCATATTGAATACATTGTCATAGAACATAGGGACCCGTCATAAACCATTGTGCTGGTTTGACTGGGGTAGAGTTAATTTGCTTCACAGTGGCTAGTATGGGGCTGTGTTCTGGATCTGTGCTGAACACAGGGTTGATAATGCAGAGATGTTTTTGTTGTTGCTGAGCAGAGCTCACACAGAGCCAAGGCCTTTTCTGTTTTCCATACTGCCACTGCTGACAAGGAAGTTGGGGGTACATGGGAGACTGGGAGGAGACACAATTGGGACAGGTGACCCAAACTGACCAAGGGAATATTCCACACATATGACATCATGCTCAGTATATAAAGTGGGAGGAAGAAGGAGGGGGATGTTTGGAGTGATGGTGTTTGTCTTCCCATGTAACTATTACGCGTGATGGTCCCTGCTCTCCTGGAGATGGCTCCTGCCCTTGGGAAGCAGTGAACTAATTCCTTGTTTTGCTTTGCTTGTGTGTGTGTGGCTTTTGCTTTCCCTATAAACTATCTTTATCTTGGCCCTTGAGTTTCCTAGCTTTTACCCTTCTGATTCTCTCCCTGATTCTGCTGGTTGGGGGAGTGAGTGAGTGGCTGTGTGGGACTTGGCTGTTGCTTGGGGTTAAACCACAACAACCATATAGCATGAACTAATATTACAAGTGAAATCAAAAGGAAGGTTCCTCCCTTGCAAATATACCTTTGAAGTACACAAGAAGGGAGAGGGACTTAGGCATTCTGACAGCAGGATGAAAAACCCCAGGTGATTGAGGTTGTGTGATGGGCAATGACCTCAGCACCCTGGAAGCTCAGTGTCATTAAGGCTTTTGCAGGAGAGGGAGTTTTGACAAAGGGTCAAGGAGTGGTACTGAGAATGATGAAAGGAGGTTCCCCTAGCTGAAGTAAGCAGTGAAGAAGGCCTGAAGCTGCTGGTCTGAAAAAGGAGGAAGCAGAGGCTATAGGAGACTGATGAGGACATTGGAAGTAAAAGCAGACAGCTAAATGCATCTCAAGATGAGGGAGAGAGGAAGCCAGTAAATAGAGCTGGGAGAGGAGCACACTGAATGGTGAGGAGAATTCACTCCTGAACTGGTCACTGACAGCTGATGTGCATTTTTCCTTAGCTTGAGATTTTGTAAAGCAGGTGGCTATTTGTTCTAGTATATGCAGCTTTTAGAAATACACATTTTAAGTAAGTATCACACGCAGAGTCAGAGATGCACAGGCTGCAGCACATAAATTGAGCTTCCAGGCCAGTGAATCTGCATTGCTTGTGCTGCCGTGCTCATCTCAGTGGCCTGTAGAGCACGCAGGAATCATCTTGATGTGAGGCAGCCAACCCTCTGCTTCTCTTTTTCCCTGCAGAACCTCTATGTGTCTTTTTCACATCACTGTGAGATCTGCCATGAGCCAAAATATACTGTCACCCAACCACGAGACAGGCACACGTGATCCCACACACACGCTCCAGCCTGCAGGTGAAGCCTGCTGGAAAATCACAGAATCACTTAAGTTAGAAGGGACCACAATGGGTCATCTGGTCCAACCTCCCTGCTCAGGCAGCATCACCCTAGAGCACATGGCTCAGGATTGCATCCAGATGGTTTTTGCACACCTCCAGTGAGGGAGAATCCATGACCTTTGGGCAACCTGTTCCAGTGCTCAGTGACTGCACAGTAAAGAAGTTCTTCCTCATATTCAGGTGGAACTTCCTATGCATCAATTTTTGCCTGTTACCTCTTGTTTTATTGGTTACCACCACAGAGAAGAGTCTTGGCTCCATCAGCTTGGCACTTCCCATTCATGTACTTGAATGCATTAATGAGTTCCCCAATCCTGGTGTGCTACTGAACATTATCCCCTTGAGAAGGACAACTACCTCCGTCACATCAGGGTGGGCAGGTTTGCCCTGAGTACAGATCTTCATTCCTGCCTCATGCTTAAGGTACAGCTGGTATGTGACAGGCAGGCCAGTAGTTTGGACATCTAGTAGATCTACCTGGGATGAAAGCTTGGGAACCATCTTTAATTCAAACAGCAATAGCCTGATGGCTTTACCACATATTGCAAAGTCATTGTGAAGGACAGCTTTGCAGTCTCTTTCTTGCATGCCCTCTCTCCTCTTCCCTTCCCCAGAAACTCATGTATTGCAAAGCATCCAGGCAGGAAAGTGAATTCTGAGGTGGGTGAGGTTTTAGACATTGCCTTTTGAAGTACAGACTGCTGGGTTTCCTCAACTTTTATTATACACTCAATGTTACAAAGGCAGCACATGCAAAAAAAAAAAAAACCAACAAAACCCCAAAATTCAGAAACCACCCCACCCTGAAAAAAAATAAAAGCCAGAAGAACTGACCACCCACCATAATTTTGGATTTAGTTGCTACATTTATAAACCCTGCAGGTATAACCCCTACTGTGGAAGCACTGGAGGTTCAAACAAGGTATTGAAAAATACTTCAGCTTCCTCTCTTTCACCTTGTGATAAAGGAGAAGAGGTATGAAAGGTCAGAGGAGACAACAGGAGAACATTAAGTATTTTGGAAAACCTATCATTTTTGCTGAAACTTTAGCTTTGCTGGAAAACAGTGGTGGTTCAGGTAACCATTATGTACTTTTGTCCTGGGTTGCAATGGTATGTATTCTATTTTCATCTCCACAAGCTGTTAAAGAAGGTGGGGCAGCGATCCTTATCACCATGTCCCTGATGGCTCCCTCAGGGGGCTGTCTCTGATTAATGGGCTGCCAAGGACCCATACATGACACATCCGCCCAGTGACCCTTATCGCCTTGTCCCATTGTGAGGTGACTCACTCCAGGGGTGGGGAGCCAAACATGCTCACAGGGATATAAGCTGGGGTTTGGACCAGCACAGAGAGCCCTTTGCCTGCTGGATTCCCAGAGGACAAGAGCTGCTGCTGGACCTTCAGGAGAGGAGCAGATCTGCGGGATCACTGCTCCAACAAAGCCATTGCTCCAGGAGGACTGCAGCTACCATTTTAATCGGACTACTACTAACACCCTGACTGACAGGGTGTCAGGTTACTTTCTGACTCTGTCAGGTTATTTTTGTACTGTTGCGTTTGTTATTGTTTTGTTGTGTTGTTCATATTAAATTGTACTTCTGACTTGGAGTCTCTCACTGGTTTGCTTTCAAACCAGCACACAGATCCAACTTTACTGATTCTTGATGTGTTCAGAAAGACAAGCTTAACTTTGCAGGGTCAACAAAAACCTACATTTATTACTAAGTTTAACTTAGATAATGCAACTAGGACCAGGGAAAAAGTGGTCTTGCAGGGCAATGGTATAGTCATCACTGCCAACAGACCCAAATCATCTGCCTGACTGAATGATACTTTGGAGGCTTCGGCTCCCAAAATAATAATTTCCTGTAAATCCACCCATGAAAAAATCCTCCTTTGGGTCTCACAGAAAATCACAATTTAACTTAAGTCAGCAGTACCAAACTATTCACTGCTCCTACACTGATGAAATAGACTGACAAGAAACAGAAACTGGGAACCCAATTTTGGGACTTGTGTGTCAAAACTTTTATGCAGAGATCATTTTATTACTATTTCTCCTATATTAGACAGGTCAGACAGATGTTTTTGCGCATGTTCAGAAAAGGTGGTGCTTTAAGAAAACTGTGTGCTGTTATTTTAAGCCACCAAAAGCATTGTAGTCCAGGCAGGTTGATATATTCCATGTACCAACTGGACTGTCAGAAAAGGAAAACAAGTCTTCTATTTTCCATGGTCATTCTCACATGCTGATATTACCTCAGTGTTTTTGAAAAGACTCAAGCCTGTCCAAGCTCTTTACCACTGCCTCACATTTCCCTTCAGAGAGGATGATGCATTCTGTAAAACTGTCTTTAAATCAATAAATCAGCACAGCCATTTCTCCTGAATCTCTAGCTTTGATAAATCTTGTCATTCCCTTGGTACTTGGTAACTCAATTTGCCATTGATCTGTTTGATAAGAAGAGGATGGTACTTGTATTACTGTGTTTTAACTGAGGGAAGAATTCACCAAAATCAAAATGCAAAACAGGAGATAGTGATTTCCTTATTAAATACAGAAACACAGCCACAACTAGGTCTATATGTCAGTTCATGGCTCTGTTTACTGTACTGGATAACATTTCACCTCTAACTCAGACTTACCTGTCCCTCAAAATAGGTTTTGTTTTCCCAGACACTATGTGTAAGAATGTGAGGCACACTCTTCCAAATAAATTGTAAGTACACAAATCCTAATACCTCAGAGAATGTTAGGAAAAAAAGAAATACAGACAGCTGTACAGTTTTATACACATCCCAAAAATCAATACTGAATAACAGTAACAAACTGTATGGATTTCTACCTAATTAGGACAGTAGTTTTTCTTAAACAGGATGCCTGCATGTGATTAAATGATACTCATGCAGGGCTGTTGGACCTAGTGACTACTGGAAATCAATATTTTTTCTAGTCCACTTTGATGGCCTTGTCCAAACATTAGTTCAAAAAGCCAAAACAAGTTCCATGACCCTTTCAGAACGCCATGTAAGTTGTATTGACAATTTATGTGAATAAATCTATGGTGCAAATTTTCCTGTGAATTCTGCACCTGGAACCAGGCCCTAGGAAGTCATCAGACCTGTGTATAATTCAGTTTTATATAGTAAAATCACCTCTCATTGTCCTTTTATGCCAACACTAAAGTACTACAGCCACACACCAGTACCTCAGCAGTGTGCTGCACCTGAGGATGTCACTGTGAGGTGCTAACACCACCACAGCATCATCCACACTGCCCTTACTCATTGTTGTACACCTCTCTGATGCCCTTGCTCCACGCTGCCTCCACCACTGACTGCCATGGTGCCCCTCTGCCCTTTCCTGTCCTCAAAGGATGGGCAACAACTCCCTCCCATCAGCACAAAGAGGGAGGTGCTGCTGGTAGTTTATGGAAACTTTCATTTTTCTAGTCCATCAGCAATACTTGCGCCATAAAGATGTCTTTTCTGGCAATAGTATTGTTAAAAGGCTATCATCCATCAGGGCTGCCAAAACAAATCAGGGTAGGGTTAATAAAAATGATTTACGGTGTTTGAATCCTGTCTGGGACTAGCAAAACATTTGATGAAAGAGAAGTAAGTATAGATTTCCAAGCTGCCTGTTTATGCTCAGCTTAAAGTACTGGCAATTTTCCCTAGTCAAGTAAAAGGACAGTGATGCCAATGAAAAATTCTGCTTTGCAGGGCAGAATGGCTCTCTGTGCTTAGTACACAGCTCAGATTACCTCTCTATCCAAGCCCAATACTACACCTGAAATGCAGGATGAACTGCAGTGAACTATTTTTACATCTTAAAATGCCCTTTTTCCTTAAAAAAAAAATAATTTATTTCCACATTTCATAAAACATCTTTTGTAGACATTCTGCAAACAACACTGTCCAACAAGGTCCCGATTTTTTCCTCCTGAGGAGTAATTTTGTACATCTGCAGAAAAAAAAGACAAGAGAAAAGCTGTATAAGGAAGAAAAAAACTGATCACATACCTTCTAACTATATGTACAGAAGAAAAGATTTTTCCCACTCTCCCATAGAACCATCAAGGTATGAGGAAACTTCTAAGATCACTGAGTCCAACCATTAACCTGCTGCTGGAACCCCTCTAAACCATATGCTCCAGTGCCAGATCCAAATGCTTCTTAAACACTTTCAGGGATGGTCACTCCACCACCTTCCTGGGCAACCTATTCCAGTTCCTGAACACAGTAACAGGGAAAAGGTTTTTCCTAACATCTAACCTCAATCTCGATCCCACTTCTTACATTGGAAATTCCTGTCTTGTCCTAACTGCCAGACAAACTCGGGACTGAGGAATCAAGCAATTCCTGAAACTGCAAGACTAAGGAAAGCTAAGAAACTGACTGAGAGCAGCATTTTCAGCTCCACATGTTAAATGCTATGATTTGTCCAACTTTATTCATATGGCTCCTATCATTACTTTGAGGGACATGATCAAGATGATTTAAGTTACTTGAATTTTATCTTGTAGAACACATATGCTTCAAGATACCTATCTAGCATATGGCAATTGATTAAGAGCACACATGCCCTAATACAGCTCCTAGCAGCTCATCAACATGTTTTTCTTGCAACCACCCATGCTGGGACTATTTATGTGCTTCAGATTATGAAACTGTTCAGGACTGAAAATTTTAATTAAATGGATATTTGCCTGAGAAAACAGGAAGCAAAAGTACCGGAATGATAGGCAGCAATCTAGAATTTATTGTTATGTTCCAACTTCCTGACAATGTTAATAATTGGAAGATGTAAACTTTGTGATGTTCGGGACTGACAACTAGAACTTGTTTCAGGTAAAAGAGTTACAAGAAATAAACAATCAAGGTTCACTTAAAACAAGTTTCCACTTGTGCTAAAGAAACACAGACCCCAGTCTGTCCATCGATATGTGCCTTTCATAGAATCATCAAGGTTGGAGGAGACCTCTAAGATCATCAAGTCCAACCATCAACCTGTTGCTCTGCTGGAACCCCTAAACCATATCCTCCAGTGTCAGATTCAGATCCCTCTTAAACACTTGCAGGGATGGTGACTCCACCACCTCTCTGGGCAATCTATTCCAGTGCCTGACCACCCTAACAGGGAAAACATTTTTCTTAATATTTACTCTGATTCTGCCCTGTCTCAGCTAATGACCATTTCCTCTAGTTCTCTCCCTACAGGCATGGCAGGAGAGACCATCACCCACCTCTCTACAACCCCCTCAGGTAGCTGTAGAGAGCCATGAGGTCACCTCAGAGCCTCTTTTCAAGGCTAAACAAACCAAACTCCCTCAGTCCTTCCTCATAGGACATGTGTTCTAGACCTTTTCTGAGACTTGCTGCCCTTCACTGGACTTGCTCCCTCAATGTCCTGTCCTCTTTAAAGTGAGAGGCCCAAAACTGAACACAGCACTGAAGTATGACCTCACCAATGCCAAGTACAGGGGAATGATCCCTTCCCTAGTCCTGCTGCCACACTATCCTTGATACAGGCCAAGATGCCATTGGCCTTCTTGGCCACCTGTGCACACTGTTGGCTCATATTGAGCCACTGTCACCCGCACTGCCAAGTCCCTTTCTGATGAGCAGCACTCAAGTCACTCTTCCCCCAGCCTGTAGTGCTGCGTGGGGGTTGTTGTGTCCCCATGTTACTTTCTCTGTGCCAGTCTTCTTTTATGGCTACACACCTTTTTAACTTTGGCAGTGTCAGTTAGCTGGGGGAGTTCATCCAGAGGCACCTGCTGGCCTTCCACCTGAGATGCTATATCTTCCAAATTAACAGTTTTGCCACTGTCCACAACTAGAACAATGAGCACTGCTGTGTCACTGTCTGAAACGCCAAACTTTTTAAATGCATCTGAAATCTGAGAAGAAATAAAACGTATCAAAATATTATGAGCCACTTTCTCATTACATATAAGAAACCTTTTCAGTTACAGGGTCAAATACACTAAGAGTATAAACTGACAAACATTTTACAGCAATGGAATTCTGACAAGCTACAAACAATAACAGCATATTAATGTTATTAAAAATAACAGTAACTTCTACTAGCAGCCAGGTAAACTGTTAAATGAGTATGTATATTTAGTTTGGCTGCATGGATCTTAGCAAGCTTCTCTGGCAAAAAAAGAAATTTGTTCAGTAAATCTTACATTGTTGTTTGGTGAAAGGCTGCAAATGACTTCCGCATAGAGAGTTCTGGTCTTCATTTTACCTATCTTGTGTAGATGTACTGCCTTGTTGGCTGCCACGAGAATTTGAAAAGGATCTACAATCTGTAAGACACAACAGAAACAGTCACACAGAAATTTAACAGTTTTGAAATCTTAAAAAACCCTTACCAGTGCATTTTGATAGACTAAATCTACAGTCGTAGTAGGCTCCAAATAGTAGATTTTTGGCAGCATGAAGCAATTAGTACTACATTTTACAAGTGGAAGTAGATTTAAATAGCTGCATGAAATAGGATGTGAAATGAACCAAGACAACAATTGTTTGCCCAATCCTGTCAAGACTCTTTCTTTTACACAGACATACTGTGCACAGGTCTGGTGTCCCCAACACAGGAAGGACATGGAACTCTTTGAGCAAGCCCAGAGGAGGCCACGAAGTTGATAAGAGGCCTGGAGCATCTCCCCTGTGAGGACAGGCTGAGGAACTTGGGGCTGTTCAGCCTGGAGAAGAGAAAGTTGTGTGAAGACCTCACAGCAACTTTACAGTATCTGAAGGGGCTACAGGGCAGCAGGAAAGGGACTCTTTGTTAGGAGCTGCAGTGATAGCACAAGGGGGAGTGGGTATAAATTGAAATAGAGCAAATTTAGATTATGTATTAGGAAAAAAATTTTTCCTGTGAGGGTGGTGAGACACTGGCACAGGTTGCCCTGGGAGGCTGTGGCTGCCCCAGCCCTGTCATTGTTTAAAGCCAGGCTGGATGAAGCCTTGAGCAGCCTAGTCTGGTGGGAGGTGTCCCGGCCCATGGCAGGGGAGTTGGGACTAGATAATCTGTAAGGTCCATTCCAAGCCCTAAAATTCTATGACAATTCTATGATGAAATACATTTTTGACAGCACGAAGCAATTAGCACATTTTACAAGCGGAAGTAGATTTAAATGGCTGCACCAAGTAGGATGTGAAATGAACCACGACAACAATCGTTTGGCCAATCCTGTCAAGACTCTTTCCTTTTACACAGACGAACCCTTGGCCTGTAGGACACCGTAGTGAAACAGGACAGGAGCATTTCCTCAGAGCGCGGAGGACGCGTAAAGCAACTCAAGGAAAGCAACGAAGGTTGTGTGGCCGCGCCTACAAGCACAGGTCATTTTCCCAGAGCTCCCAGGAGGATTTCCAAACAGCGCGGCCCGGGCGCGCACTCACCATTGCGGGGTTGATGAGCGCTCCTTCCAGC
>NW_008664303.1:27547-29320 GCF_000695815.1 Acanthisitta chloris | reverse complement strand
CTCGGAACCGGCTGCAGTGCCGCTCTCCGACAACCGCGGCCCTACGGGCTGCCTGTTCCAGTTGCTGTACGAGAATACACCTTTTTGGGAGCAGAACCAACTGTGACACAGTTGTACTGCTACAGGCCACTGGACAGACCCCATCCCTTCCCCTTTCCATGCTCCTGTTTCTTAACACCTTTGCTTCCCTTGTCCTGACTCCTCCTCCCAGCGGGATCCTTTCTGTAACCTGCTGCTGATCTGACACAGGTATTTTCTTTGCTATTACGAAAGTAAAACAAAAATCATTCTTTACTGAAAAGGTGCATGAGCTGAAAAGCCTATGCATAAGGTTTAGATGGAGACGGTTATGAGAGTTACAGCAATAGAGTTGAGACACCCTGACAGCTTATGAAGCATCTCCCACACATGCAATGTTTCTCTCTTCAGCTGATGGGACTGTTACACAGATTAGCAATACCTGTTTTGGTTCCTGTTATTCCCTTTGTTACTTTCTGATAACTAAGTGGCCACAAGTTTTGGTGCTTGCAAACTTGTTAATGTTCTCCAGTTATATTTCATAACACCTCTAAAGAACTTGTGTGTTGTGAGCCTCATTAGACCATAAGGACTGCAATAAGTGTGTGACCTTTTCTCATATGACCATGCTAATGTGCTCAGCGCTGCTCCTTAGCTGTGCAGGGTGCACCAGATCTGCATCAGGTCAGTAACAAATCATTAGAACCACAAAAACTGTTTTGGAGTGGTGATCGTGGCCGATATGACCTAATGACCAAGTCATAATTCTTGGAAGTTTATATGCCCTTTGGAGGTTAGATCTTCTATTCATGGTGCCTCATCGCTTAATAACAGCAACATAAGTAGTAGCATCCTGGTAGCAGAGCATGCCCAAGGAGGACTGTTCCCTCCCATCTCTTGAGAAAATTCCTTCTTGTTGAATGTTTACCCAGCTCATTTCAGCAGATATCTTATGATTTCAGAAGCTGCTCCTTTTCAATCTCCAAGACTTCTGGTTACAATAACTACATGGTGCTTGGTAGGAAGAGGTGTTCGCAGTGTAAATAGGAACAAGTTTCTGTACTGTTGCAGTTTGAGGCAAAGCCTGTTTTTGTCAGGTTATATGGTATTGAATGGCAGCCCTGAGCTATAAGCAGTACTAATGCAACTATAGAAGTTCAGCACTCAAAAATACACATCTCTTTTGTATTCACAAGAAAAGCATTTACAGTTCTTACAAGAATAACTATTATCTAGCTGCATAATTACTGTTAGCACATGAAAACTAACATAGATATGTGACTTTGAACCAGTTCTTGAAAAGGAGACTCCAGATAAAGAAGCAAGGTTCTTCATGAGCAAGGCTCATGCCACATAAAAGTCTCATGACTGAATTCAGGCCTTTGTACCTGTGACATCCACCCAATTTGCACAAAAGTCAGCAGCAACACATGAAGAAATCAAGAGAATCATCACCAGAAACTTCCAGGGACACAAAAGCTCGCCTATAAGTGCATCAGTGAACATTCTTGGCACTGCTAGGAGTCATTTGTTACTCAGCTATTTGAGTAACTGTAAAGGTATTAAACAAAACACAACAACAAACAAAACACAACAATCTTCTCTAACAATTATTAGGCATAGTAGAGCTTACCTTCTTACTAAATATCCTCAGTCCGATGCTCATATTGAAGGTTAGCAGTCCAGTAAAAAAAAAAGTCTGCATCGTTTCAAAATCAGGAAAGCCAAAGCAGAAAACTCTGAAGAGAGCACACT
>NW_008664303.1:0-27521 GCF_000695815.1 Acanthisitta chloris | reverse complement strand
CATAGAGTCTATGTATGTACTTAGAAGAGGAAGTTCTTGCTTTATCTCTTCTATAGACACAACTTCTTTTTTTTTTTCCTCTTAATTAAATTTACTCTTCCCTGTTTTGGCTTGTCAGTATTTAAACTGACCAGACAATTTCCAACTCTGCACTTAAACACCTCTGTTCTCTCAGATACCTACTTTCCACAGACACTTTCACTACTAACTCCTTAGTTTTCAAGCTCCAGAAAGAGGCTGTGGTAATTAGGCAACTGTAATAAGGCTGCAGCTGATGATCATAGTAAAATTAAGCCCTCTTTTCAATTACAGATTTGATACAGGTGCACAGTACTTTATCAGTCATTAGTTGGTCTGAAAAATTTGGTAATCCCTTTGCTACACTATTTAGAGCTCTTACTCAAACAAGGCAATCTACTCTTGCTGATAGTGGTACCTTGAGTGCTAGCAATGCGGCTTGCTGACTAGTGCCAGGGGTATGGGCTGTCTAGCCTTCTTTTAAGGTTTTGCCTCTTGAGAAACATGTAGGCAAGAGAGCACCACACTATTATCAAAGGCCTCAAATTATTCTGGCACCCACTGGGGCTTACTTATCTACCTGTTTCATAGGTTCCCCAAACTCTCTTTTTGTCTTGATGCACTTAAGGGTGACTACAAGCCTTCATAATTTCTTTGTTCCTATTCTTTTTGAAGGGTGGATGTTGCCATACATCCTGCCAAATTCCTTGCTAGCACTTGTCTCCTTAAATTCAGACAGCTGTGAAAGTAAGTTTCCCACAGAAGTTGGGTTCTTCATTCCACTCTGCAGAGAAACCTTTTGTTTGGTTATTTGATTTAAGTATCAAGCATACCCTTTAGAGCTGTATTTGCAAAGATGCCTAAAAGGTAGGTTAGAGTTGTATAAGTATCTGGGCACCTAACAGGGACATGTTAAGGCAATTTAGAAGTTGAGATACTGATCAGACTCATAGGGCAGTACCTGCCTTTGGGTCTGCAGCCCTTGATTTTTCTGGGGTTTGGGTTTTGCACGTATGAAATGTAGGGACGGTACTGATCTACTGCATATTATATGGACAAAAACTATTTATTAACAGTACTTTGAGATCCTCAGGTGAAGAAATGGTTTTACATCTACTTAATATAACTATAGTGGGTTGACAGGATAAATCGTTGCGGTCTTTAGGTCTGATTCTATGAGGACCACAGCATCTTTGGTTTCTGACTGAGGCCCTTTGTTCATAAGGGTCACGAAAGTTTGTGCTTCTGTCCCACTCCTTACATATATGCTTATTTAGTGGAACAGCTAAATAATGACCCTTCTTTTTCCTCCTTTATACTACAGGTCCAGAAGTACTAGGGTACTTGGTTTAGTTTTAATTGCTAAGCCACAAAGACTGCAAACATGTCTCTAGAAGATATCCACATGAACGCCCAGGATTTGCGTGAACAAAAACATTTAGACGCTGGAGGATTTGGAACAATTTCTTTATGCTTTCACAAGAAACATGGATACGTAGTATTAAAAAAGGTGTATACAGGACCCCAGCGCACTGAGTAAGTTACAGATCTCCATTCTGATTTTTATCTTTCAGTTAGTCTAAGTCCTCTAAACTCAAAGGAGATAAATCTAAATGGAGCGTAGTAATTTCAGGTCTTTGGGTTCCAGAGATATAGTATGTGGGGAAAATAAGACAATGCTAACAGCTGTCCTGCAAGTTTTCTTTTTTTTTTCCCCTCACAAGACAACTTTTTTAGTTTTAACTCATTGTTCCAGTGAAATTTCTGGGTTTTATTGCAAGATGAGCACTATTTGATCTAGTGAGGAGGTGTCCCTGCCCATGGCAGGGAGGGTTGGGACTAGATGACCTCTAAGGTCCATTCCAACCCTTAAATTCTATGATTCTATGATTGTGAATTGTTAAGAATCAGGAGGACTCTCACACACAGAAGGAATTGCAGGAACTTGGTGGCCACATGATATTTGCAAGATTGCGGATCTGTTTTCAATACAATTATCCAACTGTAGATGTCCACTAGAAACTAAAGGCACATAAGCTATCAGCAGGACTCCAACCTCTCAAGTATGATACCAAAAATGTAGCCCCCTCTCCCATGAGAAAAGGCAGAGGGAGGCAAGCCCACTGATTTAAGTCTGTTGATTTCAGTGGATTCGGGTCACGTTGCAGCTCTGCTACCTCACAGCCTGAACAATATTAAAACTCTCCCATGAGTCATCCACTAGAGAGAAACAAAAATCCATGTTCTTTCTACTTTAGGTTATTATAAATAATAACTGTGGTTTTATTTTGCTAGTGGCAAGAAAATTAAGAGGTTCTAGTAGTTTACAGACTGCAATAAAAGTTGGGGAAGAACAGAGTTAAAATGGACAAGCCTGCCAAGTTTATTTTTGGGTTTGTGTTTTTATTTTCTCACTACACAGGCTCATAATTTTGTTATTCCTTAAAATATTGAACCAAAAGTCTTTAGCAAAATTTTAACTGAGCCTAAAGCAGACAAAACAACCAGTTTCTTCTCTGGTGCTACAGGGGAACACAGAGAAAACAGTTTCCTTTTAAGTCACAGGGTAGGAAAGCATTAGCAAGCAATATAATCTCAAGATTTTCGTACATCCTTTTGCCTGATGACTAGAACAGGAACAATAGTAAAAAATTCACTTCTTCTATATTATATAGTGGATACTATCCTATTTAACACCCTTACTGAGCTCCCGGCTATGTACCTGTGATTACTGATGGGTTGTACTGGGGCCCAGGTAAAGAGTTAGTCTTTGAATTTATCCTAAACTAAATTGTTAATAAATGTTATCATCATTCAGTGTGTGGGTGGATCCCTTGTAATAAATCCATTTTGAACATGAATATGCATACCAGCCCTTTGGAAGTGAGACTTCTTAAGTTTCTTGTACAAGAGGTAGTGGAGTGGGTCTTGGTCCTCCTTGTCCAAAGGCTTTTTCAACCCTTCCTTGATCCCACCCCCATTCAAAAATTTGGACACACACAGCCAGCAGTGTACCTACAAAAAGAATGCTTGTACACTGTCTGAAAAGCAGGCCTTAAAATCAGGCTGAGCAGACAGTCTCTATGTAAGGCCTTCAAGCAGAGTCTTAGATATTATAAACTGACATGAGCAAAACTGGATGAATTGAAAACCAGCTGGAGGTATGGTTAATCTTACAGGGGCTCTCGGGATGTTGACATTTTTGGCCATTGCTTTCATTGTGAATCAATGGAATTTTCATCCCTGTATTCTTTCTAGCCTGGCACCTAAGTTCAGTGTCATTTCTGTTTTACAGATACAATGTTTCCCTTCTTGAAGAAGGCAGGATTATGCGCAGACTGCAGCATGACCGTGTGGTAAAATTACTAGGTATCATTTTGGAAGATGGAAACTACTCACTTGTGATGGAGTATGTGGACCGGGGGAACATGATGAAAGTACTACAGAAAGTGAGCAATGAATTACTTCAACTCTTGCCATTCCTTGGGCTTGATAGGATGCTTGAAACAGACAAGATATTATTGTCATCTCCAGAGAATGGAGTTTTTAGTTTCTCATTCTTCTTTCTGTATTAAAGAGCCAGTGGCAGCACTGCCTTCTGTGGAGACAGGAGACAACACCTATGGCTATTCTGCACATCACAGAGCAGCAGACCAGTTATAGGTCAGAGTTATAGGAGTGTTTGTAGAGATATGTGGAGAATTTGCTGAAGAAGAATACTTCTGTAAATATGGAGTGACTGTAGAATTACTTTAATGCCAAAATTTAGACCCAAGAAGGACCTTAGAATCATAGAATATCCTGAGTTAGAAGGGACTCATAAGGATCATAAAGTCCAGCTCCTGGCCCTGCACAGGACCACTCCAAAAATCACACCATGTGGCTGAGAGGATTGTCCAAACACTTCTTGAACTCTTGTCAGGTTTGATGCTGTGACCACTTCCCTGGGGAGCCTGTTCCAGTGCCCAACCACCCTCTGGGTGTAGAACCTCCTCCTAATATCTAACATAAACCTCCCCTGTCACAGCTTCAGGCCATTCCCTAGGTCCTATCACTGGTCACAGAAGAGAAGAGATCAGTGCCTGCCCATTCGCTTCCTCTTGTGAGGAAGCTGTAGACTGCGATGAGGTGATCAAGTGACCTCAGCCATTCCTCATAACTTCCCCTCTAGGCCCTTCACTTTGTAGCCTTTCTCTCTGATTGCTTTATAGCCTTCTTATATTGTGGTGCCCAAAACTGTAAACAGGACTCGAGGTGAGGCCTGACCAGCACAGAGTAAAGCAGAACAGCTGGCAATTGAACAGCTGGCAATGTAGTTCTTTTTTGCTGTGGCTTGAGCAGAGGTACTCTTGGGACTGAGAAAGAAACTTTTTTTAAAGATTGGGTTTTAATTTGCTGTAGTTGCATTTTTCAATGATGATCCTTCTTGTTCTTTCTTTTAGCTTTCACTACCTTTGTCAGTGAAAGGGCGTTTCGTGCTGGAGATCATAGAAGGAATGCTTTACCTGCATGAGCAAGGCTTTGTGCACAAAGACCTAAAACCAGAAAACATCCTTGTGGACAAAGACTTCCACATTAAGGTACCTGTTAGAATGTAAATGGAGAAAACTGGTAATTTGGGTTGAAGAACCCAGTTCAGCTGCACTGGTTAGTGTTCCTGATTGGTATATGAACTCCTTTGTAGTTTAGCGAGGTATCACTGAGAGAATGTTAGCCATGGATAGTTGAAGTATGGTGGCCTATACAGCCTCTGAGTCTGAGATTTGCATAATATTCTGCCAAATGTGAAAAAAAAATCACTAAGGGCATTAAAAAATAATATTGTTGAGAATTAATGAGCTATAAATAACAAAACGCCTAGACAGGTAAAGCAAATGTTAACACAGAGATTGAAACAAAATAGAATGTTTTATATATCGTGTCTTTTGTCCTTTATTGCTGTAATTTCTCCTGCTGCCTTTATCTCCTTTTTTAAATTCCTTTGCTTCTTTTGCCTATTATCTTTTCCTCTTCTGTATCCCTCTTTTTGCCCCTTAGTTATCATTTTAAAATGACATCCAGCAGCTACCAAAAAAACCCATCAGGACACTACTTCAAAGAATGGTTTATAATCCTGTTCCAAAGCCCTTCTATTAACTTTAGTCGGGTTTTGGATCAAGACACATAGATATAGATGCTACTGTGGAATAAACCCAAGTGGAATTTGCAGCAGACGTCATCAAATATCCTGTCTCTGGTCCAGGTGAGTTGTTGAAATAATCACCCCATTACAGTTTGAAACTGCAGAATAAATTCTGTGAGGAGAGCTCTGTCATTTTCTATTTCTCACACATAAATTACTGAGAAGTTGTTTGTCAAGGTTAATATAGTAGCAAGTCCTTAGTGCAGTATGAGCAACTTGCAGATAAGAAGTATAAATTTACTTTTTTTTTCCAAAAATAAAAACCCTATCATGATCTGCTTTAAATATAAATTGGATGGGGTTTTGGGTTTCAGCTTGCTTATTATGGACAGGACCAAACTAGGCTATCATCACACTTCATGACAAACTGAACTGGAACTCAGGATCACATTCAGAATCAGAGACTTCCTTAAGCAGCTTCATCTAAAGTATAATTTAAGGCAGCTGTTGTACATTCTGTCTGCTTGAATGTGTCTAACATTGTTTATATTTAGAAAGGGAAATAGTTGTTCTAGGAAACTGCAAATGTGGAAGGATTTATATCATATCTTCCTCTATCACATTAGACCTTCTCTCACTTGCAGACATGAACTAGGACACCTGCTTCCTCAGAAGAATGTCACTTACATTTTTCTCTGAATACATGGCCTCTAAACTAGCCCAAAGCTTCAGAAATTCGAGAGGAACAGTAAGCTAGTTAGAGGCAACCAGAGAGAAAAGAAAAGTGAGTTAGAAGTGAGATGTCACCTCAGTTTTATCTGAAGTAATTGGGTTACACAAGTCCATTTGACAGCTGCTTGTGGCCAAGAGAGACAGTCCCATTTTCTTTCATTTTTCTTCTCCTGTTGACCTCCTGTTCCCTTGTGTTAGCACTGGTGCTAATCAGATCACCTTGCCCTGATTTAGGAAGCCAAACCAGCAGATTGTTATTTGCCTTGTCAGCAGTGCTACCCTTCTGTTGGGGAGCACTTGGTTCAGCAAGCTGGTTGAGTGCCTTGCACTAGGTCTTCCCAGGTAAGTGTCAGTGCTGGAACAAGAGAAGCAGAGAGAGCACATAATAGGAGACTGGGGAAAGGAGGGAAGGATTACTTTCTTCATCACCAGCTGTTAGTCTAGTTGAAAAACTAGACTAGACTAGTCCAGTTGCAAAACTGCACCCTAAAGTTTCAGTAATGTCACCTTGTCACTCATACAGTACCCAGGTATCCCTGCTCTAATTTATTCCATGCTATCCTTTTCTATGTCTCTTTGTCATACTCATCGCTTAATTTTACATCCTTTTCTTCCTCTTTTCTGTGGAGAGGTCTAAGGAACTTGAGTTAAATGGAATCTAAATGAAAAGGGCAATGAGGGAGGAAGGATATCTGCCCAGCTCGTAGATTGCATGTAGATTTGAATGTTAGCTTCTTCTCACATGAATCATCTGTTCTCCCACGAGTGCTGCACACAGGATCTTGGTCATGCTTGTCAATATGAGTGAAACCTAACTTCTTCTATCCTTACCTTGTTCCAAGTGGGGTTAAGTTAATAATAAAGGTTCAGCCTAATAGTTCCCCATTGTCAGTGATACTTTATTAAGGAAAAAAACCTCAACAAAGCAAACCAACCAACCAACACCAAGCAAATAGTCTGTTTTCCGTTCTTTAGTTGCATTTTTTTCTAGTATTTCATTTTTAGATAAGTTATTAGATCATTATTAAGTCAGTATAAAATTTAACACTGCATGAAATATTTGTTTATCACCTCTTCACTACAGCACGAGCTCTGATGCGTCTCATTTTTCAGATTGGAGATCTTGGTGTTGCCTCCTTTAAGAACTGGAGTAGACTGACCCATGAGGAAACTGTCCGACAGAAGCAAATCAAGAGCACTTGCCAGAACAATGCTGGGACTCTTTTCTATATGGCCCCAGAGCATTTACGCTGTGTAAATGCAAAGCCAGTGGAGAAATCAGATGTCTACAGCTTCGGCATAGTGATCTGGGCAATTTTTGCTAACAAAGAGCCATACGAAAGTAAGTTACTTCCAAAGGGATGCTATCACAAAACTAAGTTACAAATGTTAGGCATTTAAAGTTATAACATTAAGATTAGTAGCTAAATGTTGCCTGTTTGGCTATCTCTGTGTTCATACCCAGTGCAGAGCATAACTGAGATGCAGGTTCTAGAGAGCTAGATCTGACACCCTTACTTACATGGTGCATGTCTTATATATGAAAGTAAATCCATTAATCTTAAAATGATTCTCCAATCCATTGAAGTTAGGGCAGTGGATTCAAATTCATTAATATTAAAGATTTGTAGCTGTAATTTGGGCATCTTTGAAATCTTACTTTGCATATCCTCAAATACACAGGGAAGGTTCTAGAGAGCTAGATCTGACACCCTTACTTACATGGTGCATGTCTTATATATGAAAGTAAATCCATTAATCTTAAAATGATTCTCCAATCCATTGAAGTTAGGGCAGTGGATTCAAATTCATTAATATTAAAGATTTGTAGCTGTAATTTGGGCATCTTTGAAATCTTACTTTGCATATCCTCAAATACACAGGGAACTGCTTTGTTGGTTACCTAGGGTAAGATACCAAACCCGTGATCAGGATCTGATAGGAAATTTTATTTTTCAGATGGTATAAATGAAACCCAGATTTGCTTTGGCATCATGAATGGAAACAGACCAGACATAAAGGAGATCGTTGATAAATGTCCTGCAGAAATTATTGACTTAATGACACAATGCTGGGAGCAAGAGTCAGAGAAACGGCCAACATTTGCAGGTAAGGAATTGCTTTAGGATTTGTTTTGTTTCATTACCCATCAATAGTTTGTAATGCAGCAAACCACACTTGAGTGCTTTCCTCTTAAAATATTGATTTTTGCTTTGAAAACAGATAGATCCATTCACATGCTCTGTAAAGCATTCTCCCTGTACCATGACCAAAAATGGGATCTGTCCAGCATTTACAGCTTTGAGAAATACTAGTGAGTGGATGGAGCTAAGACACTTTATGCCTGCTGATAATTTGTCTTCAGCATAGTATAATTTTCCTTCTGAAATTTACAGAAAAGCTAACATCAAGGGACATAGTGTGTATCTTGGCTATGACTGACAAAATATCCTAATTAAACTAGTATCAAAAGCTATCCTAACTTAGCTTTCCATAAGCAATCCTTTGACTTTGACTAGCTAATCATCCTTTCGTATTGTCAGATCCCAAAACACTGGCAGTGTGTAGAAGTCTTGGCTGATTGGTCTGGGAAAGAGACTAAGTGCATTCAGCAAATAAGTCAAAATTCTTTATCTCCTTGTCTCTTCCTTCTGCATCAATATGTTGTGCCAAAAAGTCCTTTAACAACAAGAAGGAGAAAACAAGCCACACAAAAAAAAAAAACAACCTCCACATAACAGGAAACAGAGGTTTGGATTTTAACAGGGGCACCAAGAGCTTCATTGTTTATGAAAGTGCTTCAATACTCAGAGGAAATTTGTATACCAGGAGGAACCCACCTACAATCTTCATATTTAACCTACATAATCTACTGCTAATAGATTAAGCTATGCTTGCACTGGGTCTTAACTTCTAATCTTCCCATATGCAAGTCAAGAAAAGATGCTCTCAGCTACACATAGTAGACAGACGGTTCATCCTAAAAAGCAATACAACAACAGAAATAATCTCTAGAAGTCATCCTGTTCTTGTTACTATTTTAAGGCTAAATGTACCACATGAGCAGATTCCAAATGTATGTATAACTTTCCTGTTTCTGACTTCATAGAAGTCTTTATTCAATCCTTACACATCCAGATTGTTAACAGTACAAGTCACTTACTTTTCATTGAAAACCGCTTTCACTTAGTTATTTTCTTTTTGCAGAAATTAGTGAAAGATACAAGCCATTTTACTATCAAAATCTAGAACAAAATATTGAAGAAGACCTGAAGAGTTTAAAAGTGAGTAACTTTCTAAGCCTTTTAAAGTGTCAGTTCCCAACATCCCCTCATCCTACCCCCAGTTATGGCCAGATTTTGAGACTGATCATGCTTGACCAACCTGATTTCCTTCTGTGATAAAATGGCCAGACTTGTGAATGAGGAGAGAGCAGATCATGTCATTTATCTTGATTTCAGGAAGATTTTCAACACTCTCTCCCAAAATACTCTTGTATCCAAGTTCAGATGTCTGGATGAGCAGATGAACACAGGTTGGATGGCAAGTCTCAGATGATAGCAGTTGATAGGTCCTACTTCACCTGCAAGCCAGTAGCAGCTGCATAGTGCAGGGGTCTGGGACCTTCCTTGTTTTACTCCTTTATCAGTGACCTGACAGAAGTGACAGAGTATACTCTCATGAGGTGTGCAGGTGACACCCAACTAAGAGAACCAGTCAATACAGTCACAAGGGCAAGATTGATAGCTGTAGGCTGAAGAAATGTGATGACAGAAACCTTGTGAAATTCAGGAAGGACAAATGGAATATGTTGCACCTAGAATTAAATAACCCCTGGCTTCAGTGCCAACCAGGGGCTTCCCAGCCAGGGAACAGCGCTGCCAAGAAGAGCCCAGGGTGTAGGTAAGCAGTGACCTGGGCATCAGCCACAGCCTGCCTGGCACCAGAATTGTCACAGACAGCAAATGGAGCAGATCTGCTCAGCACTTGTTAGTCCTGACATAGGAGATGGGGCTATTTCAGCCCAGACATGCAATGGCTTTGGGAGACATAAATAAATAGCAACCTGCCCCTACATATGAGGAGTTTATTGAGAAGACAGAGCCAAGCTCTTCACAGTAGTGCATCGTACGAGGACTAGAGACAGCAGACATGATGAGAACAAGAGAGATTCAAACTGGATGTAAGGAGTACAGGGGAACAAAACCAAAACTTTTCCCTCTGAGTGGAACAAGTTACCCAAGGAGTTTGTCCTGTCACTATCATTAGGGGTTTTCAACACCCAACTGCACAAAGCTCTGAGCTACCAACTCTGATCCCATAAGTGACACTGTTTTGAGCAGAAGGTGAGCCTGAGGTACACCGGTGTCTATTTCCACCTGAGTGACACACTGATTCTATGATGATACTTTGCAAGAGCTCCTCATATATCCAGTCTCACTCATTACACAGAATGTGTCTCCTAGCAATTCAAAAGTGGCAGAATCTGATTGAAAGTAACTCAGTAAGTTCTGGGTAGTTTTTGTCGTGGATTCCAACAGTGTCTAATGAGTCTCAGCCTGCTTGAGATCAGGAAGCTATGCCACAGTTATAACAGCAGGTAACATTTAAATTCAGTGGTTTTCCTGAGAGTCCAAGTTGGTTCCTCTTACTTTTCTAGCTGTAATTTTATAAATTGTGATAAAACCAAATATTTCCTGACTGAAAATAAGAGAATAGGAACTTCTTGAACAACTGAGCTGATTATGGAACTGTTTATCACAGATTTAATGAATTTACTCACTTTGCTAGTTGAGAACTCCTATTGCTGAGAACTCCTGGCAGTAGGGATTTAATCTTCGCAGTGAAGTGAGGCTTGGAGGTGTACATACCCAGTTATTTTAACTAAGAAAAACAACTTCCCTTGTGAAACTATTTATTTCCAATTTTTTAAAAGTGCATCCTACTATCACCAAGTCTACAGTTGTGGAAATGAAAGTTTCTGGTTTAGAGAACATGTGATGATGAAACACCAGTGACCATTCAAAAAAGCAGTAGAGTTTTTAAAAATTAAAGAGATGAAACAAATTTCCTAGACTGATTTGATCATGGCCAATTACAGCTGTATCAGCTTTCTGCAGATAGACCTCTCATATCATAGGGACAAAATGACTGTTTAGAAAATGGGCCAAGAGTCTGTTACTTTTTCAGGAAGGAAAGCATTGATTACAGTCAGGGCACAGAACATGAACAGAGCATCCAAGGCAAGTCAATGTGATGAATTACTAGTACAGCTTCAGTAGCAGCAGAAGTTAGAGGGTTTGGGCATAGCCTCCCTGCCCCCTCATCAGCAGTCATGGAAGCAGAGTCCACATCCTCCCAACCAAAAGGATCACAGAATGGTTGAGGTTGAAAAGGACATCTGGAAGTCATCTGGTCCAACCCCCCTGCTCAAGCAGTTCAGTTACTCAAGTAAAATCTAAGTACCTGAGGTTGTAATGTGTTTTAGAACATCACCTTTTGCTTGTGGCAGGAAGTTGATATTTTGGAAGGACATAGATAGGAGCTGTTGTTTTTTAATCTGTGAAACTACTTCTTGAGTTTAATTAATTAAAAATTAAACCCAAACCAACACAAACCCTACTTTTGGAAATTATTTTACGAGTCAGCAGCACTTGGGTAATGTGAGAAATAATTTTTGCAGGTAAAAAAAAAAATTTACTTCCAGTAAAGTCTGAGTAATGGGAACATCAAAAGAATAGAACAGGAATAGATTTTGCCTTCAGCCTAGTGAAGTGAGGATGAGGATTTATAGAATGGAAATTGTATCGCTTCTTCCTGAAAATTTCCTCTAAATTCCTTGTTCCTAATACTCTTCATAAAAGTCAGTGTGTCTATACTTGAAAGTAAATTCTTCCTCACCTCTTCCCTGTT
The DNA here is from genome assembly GCF_000695815.1 of Acanthisitta chloris. Lineage (NCBI taxonomy): Eukaryota > Metazoa > Chordata > Aves > Passeriformes > Acanthisittidae > Acanthisitta > Acanthisitta chloris. The sequence goes on along the minus strand of NW_008664303.1, from coordinate 15,736 downwards.
AATGAATGTACTTATTAAATATAGATCTACAGAACAGAATGCATGTTTGTTACCTTTACCTCAGCAGCATCACCTCACTGAGATTGCCTGCAAAAGGTACCTATTAAGCACAAGACACACAATCCAAAGCCACTCTGGATTGAGCTAATACTCATGTAGGCAATGGTATAGTTTGGCCAACTCAGGGTATTATATACCGCAATTGCATTGCAGTCCTTCCTCCCTTCATTGAAGAAAATATTTTGCCCATTTGTGACAAAGCAATGGGTATTTTCTGTCAGGCTGTGTTCTCTGTAAGAGTATGGAATCTTTTCTCAGAGGTTCACAGAATCCGTTCATCCAGGTCACTTTGCTATGAAGCTGTGCTGTTTCCTGTTCCATAGGTATTCCCTTTGGTTAAGCTTTGCCTATAAGTTGAACATTTGTTCTTTCTTACGTGCAGCAAATGTGGCCTGAGCCAAATGAACTGCTGAATAGGATGGAATCCCTTCAAATAGATGCTGTGCCAGAATATACCAGTAATGGTCAAGTAGGTAAGTAAGTCAGTAGCACATAATTGTTCTTTGTATTTTGCCAAAGATTAAGTTGTATAGGTGTTCAAAGCAAATAATCATACCATTAAGGTGTTATGAAGAGACTCAGTTACTCAGCACTTCAAAAAGAATTGTAATGACTGAATAGATTAAATTTGCTCCCAGAAGTCATGCTTGCTATTTCTAATTCTCTGTCATCTGCAGTTTGAACTTGTTTCATTTTACACTATTCTGCTTTCCTCTTCCACACCCAAAATTTTCTTCAACATTAGACTGTTCAATGGTCACTTTGATAATTACCTTTCATACTTGATCTTTCTTCCCATCATTTTAGTCATGCCAACTGCTTGGTCTGTAGGCTTTAATTTTATGAGTACTTTTCCTTTTCCCCACTCCATCCTTTCTTATGAATGCTCCAAATATGGCCAGGATACATAATAAAATGTGTTCCTTTGTTTATGACCTTGCTCTCTAAGGAATCCGAGGAGCACTAATAGATTAGTTTTTTCTCCTTCCTTTCATATTTTCTATCAAACCTTGGATGAGTTGCGTGCTTTGTGATTTTATAGAGCTGTCTCACTGATACATGCTGATATAGTTAAGAGTTTTGTAGTAGTTTATCTGGAATTCTTTTACCAAAGTTTCTTAACATCAAAGGACATAGGATCTTATTTGCAGCACTGATCTACAAGCAACAATATAAAATTCAGTAGAAATAAAATTCTGCTAAGGTAGCTCACACCACTTGAGAGACTTTATTAAAATGAATAATGTTAAACTGTAACATGCACCTGGAATCACAGAATATTCAGAGTTGGAAGGGGACCCACAAGGATCATCTAGTCTAACTAGCATTGCCCAAGTGCTTCTTGAGCTCTGTCAGCCTTGGTGCTGTGACCCCTAATAAATCTTCCCCAAAGCTAGGTTTGCCATAACTGCTACTCAGTAGAACTGATGGACTTAGGGCAGTCCCACTGCTGTATTTTTAGATGAGTATAGTTGCATTTCCCTAGCAGAAACAATCACATGACTATTGCAAATTACAGATGCTCTTGTGTTTTAAGTACAAAAAGCTTTATTGTGAATCTACACTGCGGAAAGATGTTACCTTGACAGCCTGACAGTCAAAGTCAGGGTTTTTTTCTCTAGTCAATGGGAATTACTCAGGCAGTGGTAGTGAAAGGCATCCCACAGGATTTGATCATACATCTCAAGCTTGCCCTGGAGAATGGATGCCATATAGTTCATGTTAATACTGAATTGCTAATAGCTGTCACTTTTGATGGAGTTACTTCTGTATTAGCTTATTCCTCCCACCCCCTCTCTAGCAGCAGTAATAAAAGAAGCAGAGCAAGTCAGACTGAAGGTGTACTAATGTAGTTACTAATTTAACTAGTTTCAATCCTGCCTAATATGGACTGAAATCATGTCATTTTGGGGAGTAAAAAAGGAGAAAAACCCCACCAGTTCACTGGCATTGTCTGAGCTAAACAGAAGCACAGTGGTCTGTGAGAGTCCCATGCTTTAGGCAATGTCCAGTGTTTTCTAGAAAAGTGTGAAGCTTTGAGAACTCTAAGAAAGTGTCTGTAGTCCTACCCTTAAAACCATAAGTACAAGTAGTAACAACCAGGATTTTACAGTCTTATTTAGCCTTGAAATGATGCAGCATGATCCAGATCATAACTTCATCTAGTTCACAACTGAAATAGAACTTCTTTTGATATTGAGATGATGTATTGAAATGTATATTGAAAGATGTAGATGACACAATTTTATCTGGTAGGTGTAACTTGTAAAAATGTTTTCTTTGGGACCACAAAGAATAAACCAGACAAAAAGTATTCATAGTGAAATACTGACAGGATCCTTCACTTGTAAATAAGATCGTAATGACAAATTATTTGTGCTGTATGAAGTTACACCTATTATTACAGTAGTGTTATTTTAAATCCCGTTACACTTCAGTTTTGCACTGATTAAACTCCAGTTAATGCTAGTGGAGACACACCAGTAAATCAGACCCTGCAAATGCTTCCAGAAATGTTTGTTTCAGTGGTTGAGAACATGATGTCAATATAAGCAGAATATGGAGTGAATTCTGACAACACTTGAGTAAATGAGATTTTGACACTGAAAGCTTAAACAAACCTGTACTTCCTAGGTAAAAATCTCTAATACTTGTCAGTAAAGCTGTGTTTTAGTTTACAGAATGCCTAGAAGTAATGTTATATTTTCACCTTTTATATATGCCATAATAATAAAGTTAGGTTAATAGATTCTACTATCATCACAAGTTAAATTCTTCCATTTGGATGTTTTTCAAATATTTAATTTTCCTCCCTTTCAGATCAGCCTAATTCTCTACACAGCTCTCAAGACCCCGTGACCAGTCAGGTTAACGAAGCCCTGTTTGCTGCCTCCCCTGAGAACCAGCCTGTTGAGAGCTGTGAGACCTCATTTGAACCTGCTGATAATCTAGAAAGAAAACTCCAGTGTGAATACAACTACCATGCGTTTGGGAGCCGGATGGATAAAGCAGTTCCACCCAGAGTATACACCCCTGAATTCATAGAGGAAGAAAGGAGACGGAGAGTTTCCTGTGATCCGTTTGCAAAGCCATCTCCTACTTCTCCACGGAGTGAACTGTATCTAAGAGCTGAAAAAACAGGATCAAACACTAATCCATGTCCCTGGTCACAGGCAGTTGCACCAATGCCAAAACAGGGAAATGTAGATATTTTTTATGGGACAAACCCTAGCAGTCTTCCAACGGGAAACCCAGAGGATCTCTATGGATTGCGTTCAGCCAGTAACTTTAGCCTAAGTAAACCCCCTGTGCCGGAATCTGGCCAAAACCCGCTGTCACAGACCAATGTAAACTGGTATTCAAATAATACAGACACAGATACAGGTGAGATTCCTCCTTCCCCAACACCTGCGTTTCTCAAAACACACTTTTCCTCTATTAAACAAAGTGGTCAAGAGCATTTTGTAGCTTATGCAACAATTTGCTTGTTGTGGGTTGATTTGGGATATAGCAAAGGTGAATTTATTTCATGAAGTTCTCTTGTTTACTTGAAGTTACTTCAGGTTGCTAAAATGCTCTAGTTTTGACTTTTTTATGCTGCTTTCACTGATTTCAGGCTGTTCATTTCAAATGAACCATTTCTAAAGCATCAGTGTAACAGAAGAGCATGAGACCCAATGCCTGACAACTCAGCTACCTTCCAAGTAGTAGCAAACAGCGAGTACTGCTACAGCTGCTCCCAAAACCAAGAGCTGCTTTCCAGGCAGAGCTTCTGCCACTCTAGGAAAGCAAAGCAGAGCTTTGACTCTCAAAAACATAACATTCATACCATTGGCTCTGTTTGTGCAGAAGCAGTATTTGTAGCATTTCAGAAAATAGATGGGTATTTTTATCTTGATTTGTAGCAAGCTAAGAGACTCCTGAGCTTAGGGAGCCAGCAAGGAGACAAGGCACTAAGGTTGCTCCACAGAGCTCTGCCTGATGCTGATAGGGAGTTTCTGTTGGTATTTACTAGTAAGCTGTGGAATAGAAAGGCATGGAGACAAAGAAGGAAGAGAACACTGAGCATTGCAAAACATTTAAATAAGTGGGAGTTGGAGACCTACAAGATGTAACTTCTAGGAACTTGAGACATCATGAGATGCTTTAGCCTGCCCTTACTAAATATGGGGTATTTTTAGTATGGTATCCTTTTCCAGATCATCTCACTAGAAAATCAAGGATGCCTAGCTTTTTACAAGTGGAATGCCACAAAGATGTTATTCTGTTAAATTATTTATGCAGAGACTGCGATCACTTGTTTATGTGAGTTTATTTACGGAAATGAATCCAAGAGCTGTCGTGTCAGAAGGCAGGCATTAGAACTGCCAACATCACTAATAAAGGAAAGCCTTCTGTTTGAAAGAAAATAGGAAAACAGCTATTATAAGGAAACTGCATGAAATTGTGTAGCAGATACCAGACCAAGGTGCAGAAGAGCTGCATTGCAGCTCTTCCATTGACTTGCTGGGTGACCGCAACCCAGCTTCTCTTGCTGGCCCATCATGAGTTGCAGAGCTCATCTGTGAACATCAAAAACTATTACTGCCCTGGGCTAGAAGTTACATCTCTGCCAGACACTGCTGCCACCAGCAGAAGAAGCAGTGGTGTCCCATGCCTTTGCTAGAGCTGGTCACGAGCAGTGTGCTAATAGAAACCGCAGTCAATCTCAGGAATAAGGAATAGGAGCACACTTGGGAGTTTGGAATTTTCCAATTTGAATACCTGATATGAGGCAGCTCAGTCCATAACAAAGCTGCACTGTGATCCCATACTGCCAGGTATGCATACATGCACATAGAAGCCCATTGCCCTCACTGGGATCCAAGGATGGTTAAGGCTATTAGTCACTGAGCAAAATCATAATCAGATTATTGCTTTAACTGTAGTGATTCAAGGAGATACAATTGTGTTAATTAAAAAGGTTCTTATCTCTTTGTATTTAGGAACACTGTGTACTCACACTGTTACAAATATGGAAGTCATTGTTAAGTACATTTGCTTTTTTGTTTACATAATGCTTTTGGCTTGTTTGTTTGTTTTCTCTCTTCGTTTAGGTAACAGGGATTCCACTTCTTTCACAAGGGGAACTTTTGCATATTGTTCTAGTGTGCCCAGAATAAGCGCAGGTAAGTGCTGTAGCCTTCATCTGTCCTGATAGCCAACAGGCTATGCATTGCATCCTGATCAGTAAAGCAGAAAACTTCAGGAACTTGAAGTAATCTGTGTTATTGCTTAATACCTCTAAACATAGCTAAGTTATCAGTACCAGTATGTAAAACTAATTCCTGGCTCTAGCATGACCTGTACACACCATCACATCTGATGAATCAAGGACAACAGGTTCTTTTATATAAGAACTTTTAAAAACATGAAGTCATTGCAAGATCTCCTGTACACCTAAACTAGTCATTTAGATTGGACATCAGATTGCTGTGACTCTGCCCAACTCTTGAACAACACATGCATTTGGGACACTTTGACCTATCATGCTCTGGATTTTTAAAACAAATCTCTAGCTGAGTGGGTGCCGATCACCCTTCATTGGGACACAGGTCTCTACAGTTCAACTATCTTGAACCTCTCAAATTGTATCTGTCCTTCAGGAGTTGTTAATATCTGCTCCTTTCAAGTTGGGTTGCTTGGGGCTCCCTGAACTCTTTAATTAACTCTTTCAAGGCTTGTCCAGTTTGTAAGTAGTTTATACCTACAAAGAAAACTTGAAACAGCAGGTTTCTATCTTCTTGATTATGCAGCCCTTAGAGTGCATAGAGATGATGACTCAAAGTGTAGAGCAAAGTATATAGGCTTGGGAAAGGAGATTTATAACACAGTAAGTTTTACTGTTAATATCACCATAGTATGTATCATATGTATACATTGGCATATCTTATGCTAGATTCATTTTGTTACCAGATAATCTTGTGTCTGCTATGTTCTTTCTTCAATGCTTTATCTAAAAATATGAACAGATTTCCTGAGTACTTCTAAAGTACTAAAAAGAAAATGAAAAAAAAAAGTATACAGGTGTGATAACATTATGAAACATGATAAAAATGCATTCATTTTGTGCAACTTCTAGAAAATAATCATGCATACATGTAAGTATTATGACTAGCAGTCTCAGGTTAACAAATATTAAGTGCACTTAGTCAGATTTTCCTATGTGATCATAGATTTCCACACTTCACATTGCAGTTGAGTATGTAACAAAGATGTTTGTGCATCTAACCAACATTTTGGGCAATTAAATGCAGAGCTTAGTGTATCATGTTCAGTATCCATACTTCAATTTTAGACACAGGTTGTCAGAGTCACTGTTTAAATTAGAGTTAGAATGTTTAAATGGATGATTATCAAAACAGAGTTCAGAAAACATTCTCAAGAGAGTAGAAAACTGACATCACCTAGCATGACAAGAACAAGATGAGACTGGATGTGGCACTTAATGCCATGGTCTAGTAATGACAGTAGGGTTGGACTTGATGGTTTTTTCCAACCTGGCTGATTCTATGATTCTATGACTACAATAGTGACTTAGTTTCATGTTGTGTTGAAATTGGACAACACTAAGCAAAGGACACCAAATTACACATTTAACTAATCACATCTTATGAGCAACATGAAATGATTTACTATAGTCTCAGAACTTCACAGTCATAACTGTAAACCTGAACTTATGCCTATGAAAAGTAAAGCTGAGAGGCAGAAGTGAGGCTTTAGGATTTAAACAAAAAGTGCATTCAGGTGAAGACTGACCTGCTGAAGCTGTTAGGCAATAGAAAGCAAGACTGCTACTACACATTCCCAAAGCTCAGGGAACATTATTTACAGTCTAGTAACTACTAGCATGTAAGGCTTGGTTATGGCACTTTGTCATAGAATAGACTGGGCTTTCACTGAAGTACATTTGTGTCATACTGCATAGTGAAAATATGCTCACGGCTGCCAGGAAATGGCTATTCTACATTAAATGCAATGAAAACATTTAATCACTTCCCTTATTAGTAGAACCTTCTTCCTCCTTATGTTACTTCTTGACATTTTAAACTGTATGCTGTTGTTTATAAATGTGTATTAAATTCCCTTATACAGATGATTTAATCAAGTACAACATAAGTAACAGCTCTGGAATTCAAATTGGATCCTACAATCACATGAAGATTGAAGAGCACAATCAGCACATCAGCACTTCTTCTGTTGCTACAGAAGCAATTTATGCACAATACCAAGCAATGGGTGTGTTTGGTAAGAGAAATATCTCCCTAGTTTTAATGTATTCTCCCCATGTAATTATCCAAGAATCATTGTTTGGAATATATGAAAGACTCAGATTGGTAGAAACTAGGCTAGGATTGGAGGTCCTCACCTGACTTACAGTTTAAATCATAGAATATTCCAAATTGAAAGGGACGCATGAAGATCATAGAGTCCAGTGCCTGACATCACGCAGGGAAACCTAAAAATTAAACCATATATCTAAGAACACTGTCCAAAGCTTCTAGAACACTGACAGGGTTGGGGCCACAACCACTTCATTCAGGTACAAGTTGGAAGATTTTGAAGTTCAATTTATTTTTATTAGTCAATACCGAATTAAGCTATCCCTCTGTATTCCTAAGTAAACAAATCAATTGTGTCCCAGAATATAAAGCATCTGTTTAAGAATTCTAGGAAGGAGTTTTTTAATCTTGGAGGTTTAAGCTGTAACAGCATCAGATCAAAAAGCAAGTCCAGCAACTGACCGGTGAATACACATTCTGACTGGGCATTTCTTTCCTGGCATCACTGGGTCATGCTGCTCCTTGAAATACACTCCTGGTTGTATCACTAAGATTCTCTCTCCAGGCAGTACCAATGAATATAGCTGGGGGAGGACAGGTGAGATAGCAAAAGGAGCAGAAGAAATGTTAAACAATGCCATTTTCTTACACTGCTTTTCTTTTTGCAGACGATACTACTGTCCTGACTGACAAACATTTGAATCTGGTGAGAGAAAAGCTGGCTAAGCAGTGGAAGCACTGTGCTCGGAAACTGGGCTTCTGTGATCCTGAGATTGATGAAATTGATCATGACTATGAACGAGATGGGCTCAAAGAAAAAGTTTACCAAATGCTGCTTAAGTGGGTAATGAGAGAAGGTTCCAAAGGTGCTACAGTTGGAAAACTTGCCAAGGCCCTTTTGGGCTGCCAAAGACTGGATCTGCTTACTAGTTTGATGAAAATCAAGGAAGAACAAGCTGACTGAGAACTGGGGGAAAGTGAGGGTATTTTCTCCTGAAGACCTTCTAATAACAAGTATTGATTCTGAATGGACTTTCTGGAGTTCTTGTTTTTGCACAGACTTTTTGGAACGTCTTTTTTCTGCCAAGCTGTTTTCAGTGAATACCTGCAGTAAATCAAAAAGTTTATGTCAGGGTATTTGGTCTTCCAAAGGAGAAAAGAAATTAAGTATCTTCCTTCTGAACAGCATGACTGTCCAAAGATAACAACACCAAAATGCAATACAAATGTCAATTCAAGGAAAATGTGGTACATGAAATTTCTAGATTCTATCTTGAAACATGTTAGTACCCTTGTTCAGTTCATTCCTGCAAAGCAGCAGATGAGTAATAATATGGGAAAGACTGCTGACCTACTCCGTGAAAAACTTGTACAGAAAACCAAAATCAACTCTTAAGTTTTGCCAGAAGTGCCAATACTTATAAGTGCTATCTTGTATTACTCTAAGTCAATAGCGTACTATTTTTAAAAATATTTTTGTAATTTTTATTACATGTAGATGTCTAGAATTATGCAGAACAGCAGCATAAATAAAGGCAAAAATTATTTCTGGTTTAAAAAGTCAAGAATTGATATTTTATGCATTAATATTGTATTTGATTTCTGCATTGTTTGGTAGAAAAGATTTCACATGGTTTCTCATCTGTTTTATGAAATAGTGAAAAAATAAATTCCATTAGTATGCAATCCAAAGTAAAAACTTGGGAATACAAGAGCTGCAGGAAGGGAAAGGTGCCTTATTACCCCTTGACAGAAGACCCATTCTCCTACTCACTTTGGGGACTCAGAGTGTCACTAGTTTCTGAATATCTTAGACTACATTTTTGCTAGTAAATTAAATTGTGCCTGGGAATCTTCCTGGATGCTGAAATTAACTGGCATTCCACAGCCTGCTGCCAGAATAGCAAATTGTTTAAACCTCCAAAATATTGTGCAAAGGCACAGAGGCACTCAAGTTGTTTTGGGGAACACTGGAACAGCTCTGTAGCACAGGTGATGGTACCCTAGTGCTTGGAAATATTCCTTGCCACTCTGATTTCCTCGTACTGACATAATCTCACTGTACAAGATCCATAAAAGAATACTTACTGAACTCTAATTTTTTATACCCTAAGAATAATTATGCCAGACTCTTCCTATGAAGGATACATCCTATTTGCATCAACTCTACAGATATTTCCAGCAGATATTTTGGAGCAGGTAAATATTTATGCTGTACATAAAGCAATAAGTGTTCATTAACTTCTTGGTGTTGTCACAAAAAACTAATAATTTAATGGAAGTGTCATTAGAATGGGTTTCTGCTCCTTGATACAGCAGTCATCATTTTAGTAGAAGCAAAATGAAACTGTAATCACAGCAAGCATCAACATATTTGTCATCTTTAAACCTACTTAGCACAAGGCAGTAGTGGAAATGGCCCCCCAAAATGAAGACTGTGGCAGAAATCAATAAAAGGAGCATGTCATCCACTCAGATACTGGAAGATGTATATATTTATTTTTAATGCATGCTAAACTTTCCTTCCCGTGGAGGCTGGCTTGGGGTGTATTAGTATATAGCACAGTAATATTTGTATTTTTAGTTCTTAGAATTTATTGTATTGCCTTACTGTTTTGACTTGGCAACATGCTAAATTTTCTGTAAACTCTGGAGTATAATAGAGAATGATGTCTTTAATATAATTAGCATACACTATCCAGAAAAAATAAATAATTTGCTCTCCTTAAGGCAGATAGAGGAATGAGGTGGGGGCTGCCTTCTCTGTGTCAGTCCTCACAGAGTTATAGCCAGCACCTATTATGTTACTTCATGAAACAAATCCCTAGCCAGATCACAAAGTCCATTATGTTCTGTTGACACTGGCTGCACTGTATTGTTACAGCAATTCCCTAGCCCCCATTTGCTTTTTAAAGTCTCCCGTATCTGTAGTTTTTACCTACACAACATGCAACCTTTCCATCATGAGATCTTTGTCTTACTTGGTACACAGAATGGATGGTGATCATTTAATGGGCATACATTAAATGCCTCATTTTCTCTTTATTAAAGCAAGCCCAGACCTTATTTTGTGAAACAATAACAAAGATGTAGAGCACAAACACGAGGCATTTCAGAGCTAGACTTAGGCATAAGGCAGTCCTAGATCTTAAAGTCGTGGGAGATGAAGGTCACTTTAACTTTGATGCTTGTCAAGTCCAATTCTAGACTAATGCTCATAGTTCAGGTGATGTTAAGGAATACATCTAGTGCAGGTAGCTGCAGTGCAAGCTGCAGATTGAGCTCTGGGTGGATGCAGCCCGAGGCAGGAGGCCGTGAACTGCTGATCCTTTACATAACAAAGGGCGTGGGGGAGCCTGTGGCACCAGCCAGGTAACCAGACACTGAGAGACACTACGGGAGCCAACGACCCTCAGATTTTCTCACCCTTAGACTGTAAGGGTATAAAAACCCAAGGGTTCCTTTGTTCGGGGTCCCTCCTCGGAAGCACCAACTTGAGCTGTTATTCTATTATTTCGTTTGCACCATGATTAAATTCCTTTAAGGATCTAGTCATCCGAGGCTCTGCTATAAGAAACCTGGGGTCGAGCAGGTAAGGAAACCTGATCCCACTGTGTGTGGGGGTTATGTCGCTGCGAAGGGACTTCGGTTCCACCCCAGGTGATGCAAGAGTGGCTGACTGTCTGAGTGGCTCCTAGATGGTCGGGCAGGGAAGTTTCTTTAGCAGTGACATTGTGGATGGTATAGATAACAACTACTAAACAGGGCTAGAGACAATCTCCTTCAGTACAGCCCTTACAGAACTCAATCACAGAGAAGATTCATCTTCCTGGGCAGAAAATCTAAAGCACTACAAGCTCTTTAGCATATTGTGGAAAACCACATAATAGGGCCAAATGCCCTAGCTGCAGCCAGGCATGCCCAATTAGAATGTATATTTAATAACAAGGATGATTAACTACTGGAATAAACTACCTAGGGAATATGTAGATCCATCCTCTTGGTATCTTTTAATTAAGACTGGTCTTGTTTCTTAGGATGGATATAGTCAAAGATCAAAGCTATACAAAGTTAACTAGGTGAAAAATAAAAGCAAACTGTGTACAAGAGGTCCAAGGAAAAAGGTTAGTGCTCTCCCCATCCTAAAAATTTACAGAAATGTTGAGTATGGCAGAGACACATCAACTAATATTAACTTAATGTGTCGCTCATTTCATCTACCACCCCATCCCTTCCAATCCCACTCAAAAAAAAAAAAAAACGGATGGAATTGATTTTTGAAAAGCATCCTATCATGTGAGATCAAACATGCAGGAAAATAATGGGGGCAAAGAAAAAGAGAGAGATGAATTTTGGCACAAATCAGATACCCTTCATGGCAAAAGACAGAAGAGAAAGGGCAGAAGAGTAATTTCATATCAAACTGGCAATCTATCAGCCTTGAGGGCAGAGGCAGCAGTACTGCAGCAACCATAGAGAGATTTTTCATAAGATTACTGAGGTACAAGCCAGGGAGAAAAACACTGTGGGTTGCAGCAACAGACCTCCTCTTCCTCCTCATGGTCTCTCCTTAAAGAAGAGGAGATGAACTCATCCACACATGGACAAGGACATTATATTTTTCCATTTTAAGAGAGTAAATGCTTTGAGACAGATCAAACACCACTGAAGTACAACCTCTAGCTGATAGCTACAGTCATCATTACACAGCAGCCTATCTGCACTGAAATGCAGAGAGGATTGAGTCCATGTAATTCAGAGCTATTTATTTGGTTGATTTTGTTACTGTGCCCCATTAAAAGTGTACAAGCAGCTAAGAAATGTGAGGGATTTTGACTCCTTCCAAAATAGCTGCTAAATAATACCAATGAATAATGCCGAATTAGAAACTCAGAAAGGACACTGTTGCAAGTGTTTGATATGTGAACTTTGAACTGAGTTGGCAAAATGCAGCTCCTCTTCCTCACGGGCCAATTTCCAAGGAGAGGCAATACTCAAGGACTTGGCCTCTGACTAACTGAGCAACTTTAAGTAAACTATGTCACTTTCCTCTCTGATAGATTTTTCATCACTGTTCTAAAACAAATGAAAACCATCTTTCAGCCTTGGAGGCGCACAGGAAATAGAGTAAGAATCTCTGAGCCTCTAAAACATGACCAGCCATGGACACAGTGAGCAGGAGCTACAGGGAAAGGGAGTAGGAAGGATCATCCAGTACAAGCAGGGCCACCTTAGAGCTAACTAGGACCTGTTAGGGCTTTCTTCACTGGACTCTAGTGCTCTCTGGGCATTTTTTTCTAACCCTTCCTTGTCCCAGTGTCTACAGGCTAGAAGAAACCTTGCAGCATGCCAGGTTTCCCTCCTAGCATACCAATGAGCATCAGGAGTCAGCCAACTGATGCTCATTTGTTCCTCAACACAAAACAGCAGCTAGTAAAAGTGCAGCTCCTTAATACAGCCTCTGGGAAAATGGGAAGAGGGACGTTAGGATCAGAACAGGGTCTAGAAGCAGAGTCTAGAAGCTATCTTTGTGCTAGAAGAAGTATTGTATTGCCTATGAGTGAAACAAAGGAAACCAGAGTTCTGACTTATGCTGGATTTCCCCCTCCTCTACAACTCTAAGTAGGCCACTTCCTTTCTCTTTAGCACAGTTTCCTCATCTCTTTGGTAAAGACACTAACCTGCCACAACTAAGATGTGATCAGATAATAAGCATTACAGCTTTACATTGAGCATTACAGCTCAGAGAGATGCTTGAGGAGAGCTGTTTGAAAAAAAACCCCCCACTAATCACCTTAAGAAACCAGTAATACTGCTTGGATTTTGAATGATGGGTTGCAACTCCTGTGTGCCTTGCCAGACATGCCCCTCTCTCATTAGTTGGAGAACTAAATGCACCACTGGAAAGGATGTCTTGGTCACAGAGTTCACCAAAACAGATTCATACAACCCCTTCCATAAACAAATCAAGAATCGTCTTCTGAATGTTACTCTTGCTCTCTCCAAGGGAGAAGCTGAAATTTCCAATTTTGAGCTGAGAAATTTTGAGCTCAGAATTTTCAATTTTGAGCTGAGAAACAGAAAGCTGAGTTTTCAATACTGAGGGATGCAAGAAATCACTAACATAAAACTTCTCCCCTGGACTTCCAAAGAGCAGACTTTGGCCTGCTCAAAAGTCTGGTTCAAAGTGTACCCTGGGAAACAGCCCTTGGAAACAAAGGGGTCTAGGAGGGATGGACATGCTTCAAGAAAGAAGTATTGGAGGCGCATGAGCAGGATGTCCTGCTGTGCCAAAAGTTGAGCTGGTGGGGAAGGGGCCAGCCTGGCTGAACAGGGAGACTTTGCAGGAAATTCTGAACAAAAAAAGAGTTTACCAACTCTGGAAAAAAAGAGCAAGCTACTCAAGAAGAGTAGACATTTTTGTCCTAGGCCAAAGAAGCCTCTGGGAGGGGTTGCATGATCCAGGCACTTGGTATAGGAATGGTCACTTTACAGGCCTCATATGCTCTAGAGCTGTGATTGAAGGCCTGGAGATGACACACAGTGCAACACCTCAACTGTGACAGCCTTTTCTACAAAGGGATCTCTCAACTTTAGTCACACTGTGGAGTTAAGCCATCTGTAACTACCATAGCCTTAGGTGGTACACAGATCCCCTCATCTCCCTTTTATCTAGGAAGGACTTCTGGTTTTACCAATCTAATTACTTCCTCCCCTACCCCTACATTGTATGACAAACCCTTTGTACCCCAACACAATATGAGAATTTGTCATATATCCTTCAGCCATAGGAGGCAGGGGATATGTAGGAAGTTTAGACTGAAAGGCATTTTAACAGAAGTGAAATTGGATACAAGTTTGAGACCTTTCCCTCTGAAGCTCATAGCGATACATGAGATAGGAACCTATTCTGATGCATGGAAAATGAAGAATTCAGAAAAAAAAATTAAGTTTGTGCAGCAGTAGACCAGGCTACTTCTTTTCCCTTAATAGAGAATAGTCAGCCATCTCTTCCAGTCATTCTCCACCAGAAAGAAACATAGGCAGTGACACAACAAAGATGAGCCCTGAAAGTAGCCTAAGAGCCAGGGAAACTGCAGGCACTTGTAGATGTCACTGGACAAGAGTGAAGGCAGCTTGTCCTGATGAAGGATTGCTTGTAATTAGCCATACTAAATACCTTAATCTTAAATGGTTTGATCTGCTCAGGGGATAAACTGAACCAGTATGCTTACACAGTTGAGTTAATCTCTTTATGCACTGGGATTTGTTATGACTGTCATTCACCCCTAAGACTTGTTAGTCCCATGCACACATATGGTATTGGGGTGGGAAAACTGACAACTATTTATTCTCAGGACAGTCACTGAGCTTCTGCTGGACTGGAATGAATATGTAACACTGAACTGTCTTGAGGAAACTCCTGTCATCCAGGTATAAGGCAGAAGACCTCGCATTCTAGGTCTAGTTCAAACTTGGTACCACCTCTACATCTTTCTGCAATTTTCCTGACTACCTTCTCCACCATCACCCTTTTCTGGCTGTGACTCAGGCTGATCCATTCTTTTCCACACTTGGAAAGTAGACACCAGGGAAAGCAGCCAGTCTCCTTGGTGTTTTATGAGCAAAGTGTGAGATGGCCCGGAGGAAAGCAGGACCAAGTCCTGTGGTCAATGAAGGCCATCAGGCTGCTCCAGAGGTGGCTGGCCCTGAGTAGTATGGGCACCTGCCAAACCAAAGCCTTTGGCCAGGAGAGGAATATGTTCCCCTCAAGCAGGACCTACAAATAACATTGGTGAGGCAGAGTTAATGATTCCTGACAAAGGCCTGGGGACAGCGTGCTGAAAACATCCCCGGAGGGGAGCTGCAGTCCGCAGAGCTGCCCTCACTGTCACAGCTGCCTGGAGAGCTGCTCTCCCTGGCAGACCTGGAGCTACAGGTGCCCAACAGCCCGAGGTGACCCCTGTGCCTTCTGCCTTCTCACAGCCCATGAAGCTTCTGCAGCACAGGCAGCGCTGGAAGTGCAGCTCACAGCTTGGACTCATGTATATCTCCCAGGCCTGGGATGTTCGCTCCCTGCAGAGCCCAGGGGCGGTGCTGTGCCTCGGTGTGTCTCAGCCCCTCGGAGGGGATGGCAGTACACAGTGCCCAGCCCCCTGCCGCAGCTGGGCGCTGCTCCCCCGGGGGCAGAGCTCTCAGACCCGTCTCCTGCCCTCAGGGTAAGTGCTGTCCCTCCTGGGGCTCGCAGGTGGGACGGGAATCACACTGCGCCTAGGCAAAGTGTCCCGGGAGGAGGGACCGCAGCCACCCCGCCCCGGGCAGGGGAGGGGACAGCAGGGAGGCGGGACGGGCTC
>NW_008664302.1:0-24184 GCF_000695815.1 Acanthisitta chloris | reverse complement strand
AAGTCTGGGAGTAGCTCTTTTCCAGCCCTTTCTCGGCATCAGTTGATTGCCTCAAAGCTTGCTGAGCCACCGGTTGCCTCCAGCCATGAAAATCCTCTAGCTGCTGAGACCACGAGGCACCATTGTGCACGACTGACATCACTTCCAGATGCCAAGATCTCAGTTCCAGGGAAACTGACCAACCAGTGCCCTGACAGAGCCCGAGAAAAATGACCAGAGCATGGCAGATACCTATCACTGAAGAAAAAGGTAACTATGAATCACAAGAATGCTGCTGGACCCATGGTGATGACTATCCCCATTTCTACATGACTATGAGTCATTGGAATGCTGCTAGACCTATGGTGATGACTATCCCTCTTCTACAGAACTTCAGATCATCAGGATTCATGGTGGTGACTATCTCTGCTTTGGCATACAATCAAATCCTGCTTACTTCTAACTACCCCCTTTCCTGATTCTAAGTTTTCTATCTTCTCTCCCCGTTGTGTAATCAATAATAAAATCTCACTCCCTACTAGTATTTTGACCTTGTTTGTGCCTTAATTCACACTGGGGACATCATGGCTCCTAGACATTAATTTGTGCCCCAAACCATCCCAGTGTGTAAGAGCTTGATTCAGGGAAACTGCAGGAAGAGCTGTAGCTCTCAGTCACAGAAGAAAAGTTTGTAATTTCCAGCTTTCTGTAGCCTTGTCTTTCCCTGTCCCCCGGATGTGGCTGCACGGTCACACACCAGTGACTTTCCTGCATAAAATTCTGCCCTGGGATAGACTGTAGAGGAGATAAAAGTAGTTGCTTTTTTCTAGTAAGGAATTTCATTGGACAATTGGT
Organism: Acanthisitta chloris; assembly: GCF_000695815.1. Taxonomy (NCBI): domain Eukaryota; kingdom Metazoa; phylum Chordata; class Aves; order Passeriformes; family Acanthisittidae; genus Acanthisitta; species Acanthisitta chloris. Next base: position 23,350 of record NW_008664302.1, on the reverse strand, counting down.
TTTACTATTTCTCATAGTTATCATCATGACAGACGATATGATACAGAGATATATATGCGAAAACATGTAGCTTACCCTTTACATGTGGTGAGATCACAGAATCACAAAATCACAGAATTGGTCAGGGTGGAAGGGACCAGGAGGTCATCTGGTACAACCTCCCTGCTCAAGCAGGGTCAACCTAGAGCACATGGTACGGAATTGCATCCAGACAGTTCTTTAGTATCTCGAGTGAGGGAGACTCCACAACCTTGCTGGGCAATATGATCCAGTGTGCAGTAACTTGTAGAGCAAAGAAGGTCTTCCTGATATTCAGATGGAACTTCCTGTGCCTCTTGCCTTGCTGGTTTACACTATCAAGAAGAGCCTGGGTCCATCTTCCTGCCACTTTCACTTTTAGATAGTTAGAGAATTTGATGAGGTCTCCTCTCATCATCTCTTCCTGAGGCTAAACAGGCCAAACTCCCTCAGCCTTTTCTCATTAAGAGAGATGTTCCAGTCCTTTCATCTCCTCTGCTGCCCACCACTGCACTCACTCTGGGAGCTCTGTGTCTCTCTTGTACTGAGGAGCCCAGAACTGGCCACAATACTCTGGGTGTGGCCTCAAGAGGGCTGAATAGAGGGGCAGGATCACCTCGCTCAACCTGCTGACAATACTCTTCCTAATGAATCCAAAGATTCCATTTGTCTTCTTGGCCACAAGGGTACACTGCTGGCTGATAGACAGCTTGTTGTCCACCAGGACCCCCAGGTCCTTCTTGGCAGAGCTACTTTCCAGCAGGTCAACCCCCAGCCTGTACCAGTGCTTGGGGTTATTCATGCCCAGGTGTGGGACACTCCATATGCCCTTGTTGTATCTCAGGTGGTTCTTCTCTGCTCATCTCTCCAACCTGTTGAAGTCCCTCTGAAAGGTAGCAAAAACCACTGAGCTATCAGCAACTTCTCCCAGTTTTGTAGCATCAGCGAACTTACTTAGAAGCCACCCTATCCTATCATCTAAGTCAGTAATGAACAAATTAAGCAGTAGTGGACCCAGTATGGAATCCTGGGGAACATCACTAATGACAAGCTACCAACTAGACCCTGTGCCACTGATCACAACTCTCTGGAATCTGCCACTCAGTCAGTTCTCAATCCGCATCACTGTCTGCTCTTCCAACCCACACTTCTTGAGTTTGCCTATGAAGATGCTGGGAGATGCAGTGTCGAAAGCCTCGCTAATGCCAAGATAGACAATGTTCACTGCTCTGCCTTCATCCATCCAGGCAGTTGTTTCATCATAGAAGGCAATTGGGTAGGTCAAACATGACTTACCTTCAGTGAACCCATGGCTACTACTCCTAATCCATCCTGACTACTCTGCTGGGCAGAGATGGCCTCCAGAATGATTCACTCCATCACCTCTCCAAGGATTGAGGTGAGGTGGACTGGCCAGTAGTTCCCTGGGTAGTAGTTCACTACAGCTGCATGACTGCCCTCAACCTTCACATCATCAACTTGCCCTTCCTTGTTGATTAGTATAATGTTGAGTAGGTTATTCCTTGTGGGAACCTCCACTACCAGTGACAAGAAGTTATCATCAGTGCTTTTTAGAAACCTTCTGGACTATTTGTGCTTTGTTGTGCTGCTTCTCCAGCAGATGTCAGGGTAGTGATATCCTTAACCCACGTCCCAGAGAAGCAGCAGATCTCTTTGTTTATTGGGCCCAGTCAGCATAGCAGGCCCTCTGTTCCATCTAGAAGGGAATCCCTCCTACAACTGGAACCTGTCTATTCTTCCTCTCAGAAGTTGTAAATATATGCTTATTGCAGTGGTGCCTCCGGTGTGACTGGTCCTTCATCCACTTCTCCTTATGCTGGTCTTCCACATAAAAAGCCTCATACCTGTTGTGCAGAGGTAACTGGGGAAGTGAGGTGGTTGAAGAAGGGTTACCCTTGCCTCCATGAGTATGGACTACACTCCATTTGCTTCTTGCTTCACAACTGGTACCTGCTCCTTGCTGGGAGATGGATAGAGGATCTCCTTAATGTTGAGTTGTTTCTGGTGGCTGCTCCTGTCTTAGGGAGGTGAGAGCATATTCCCACCAGTCTGTCTCTCTCTCTTATTCTCTTATGCTTTTCAGCCTTTCTACTTCATCTCATAACTGCTACCAGAGTGAGCAGGTCATCCACCTGATCACGTCTGATGCAACTGTCATCACTGATACAATCTACTGAGTCATTTAGGCATTCCCTACAGCCTGAAGTCTGCTCAGCTACATGGATTTTTGCATTTTTTGGGGGGACCTCTGTCTGGGTCCCCAGCCATTTTTGTCACATCTTTTTAAGTCATTTAGATGACTTGGCTTACTGCCAGGCAGACACCATATCTGAGCTCTCTCAGTAAGTATTAAGACCAGCAACTGAGCTAACTGCCTGTGTTGCAGTGTCTCAGCACCCTTCCCACTCACCCTGCCTGCAAGAATTGCTGTGCAAACTGCCACAACTCGTCCTTCTGACACATCACATCCTGTTTTTCAGCCCTGTTTGCTATGCTCCCTGGAGCCATTTAAATCTCACCCCTCCTTGCCTGATTGGCTTCCAAGGGCTTCTGGGTCCTGACTGGGGTTCTGGGCTGCTGCTTGGCTGTCACTGAGCTCAGGAATCCCCCTGTACATCCTGGGCCAGTGGTCACCCCCAGACTTCACTCTGTTGCCACTGCTGCTGCCTCACCAACTGACAGATGTTACCATGACACTATCACTGAAAACAAATACATGTATATTTCTATGATTCTAAAGTCTTGCAAAGGCAGATGTGTTTTTTCTGTAATCTGCCACAGGGGATTTTAAAGAGGAAAATGAATGTATTAGGTGGGATCTCCCGAGAAGGGATATTATTCTTCCCTTGGGCAAATATATGATCCTGCTAAAAGGGAGACAATTCTAGAAACTGGATGGACTGACAGAGGGAAAAGAGCAAGTAACAGACAGCCATGTCTCAGATATGAACAGAAAAAAACCCACTTTCTCAGAACTAAAGGAAACTATAGAGTTTGCTGCCATTGATGGTGAAGGTAAGCTAAAGCATGAAAAAGAATCATCCTTGAAAAACAGCTTTATCAGCTTTTGCAAGGATACAGTGGGCACGGAGATTTGTTTATTCTGTCATTCTAGTCACTTCCAGTTTTCTCCATTTTAAAGGCTACTTGTTTTAGCTTATATTCTAATAAAAACAGTCCTTTGGCCTTCTTAGGGGAGTTCACTTTCAAGAAGATTTAGTCAGACTCAAAGCTTAAAGTCACAACAAGAGGAATTCTCCAGTTTATCAAAAACATGCTATCATAGGTAAGAGATTTAAAACCAGTCAAGTGAGTTAAAAGTTTGAGGTCCTCTGAGTTGTGATTCTGGACAATTTTAAGTATTACCTTCCTTTTTATAAAATCTGCTACAGTTCTGGGCAATCTCTTGGCCACGAGTCCAGTGATTGTAGCATAATGAACCTTTCAAATTCATGTTTGTGAATAAAAACTGATACTAGGCACTAAATTATTCTGGCCTCAGATCTCAGAAACAGATGCATTAAGGCAAAATGCTGCAAATTATTGTGGTTCCATCAGCTTCAAACAGTACTGAAATTCTCAGGGTTGTATGAGAAATTAGAAAGCAACTTTATTGCCAAGGATTTCTATTTTAGAAGCTCTTTTGCTCATTTCTTTGTTCTCTAAGTACAAGCGAGTTACCAGTGACCACAATGAAACTGGTGAGAGCTAGACTTTATGTAATTCTTCACATTTCTCTTTCTTCACCTCTCCATTGCACTACACATTTCTTTATCAATACCTACAGTTTGAATTTGCTTGCTTATGTTTTCCACCATACCAGATGAACTGTGACTTTCAGAGATCTATTAGAAAACATATTACTCTGCTTAACCATATTGCTAAGATTAAACTCCTTTTCAGAACATCAACTGCAAAATTTTCAGAAATGAGGCCAAAGCACACTAGCTGTATATACTAGGACAACAGCAAATGCTGAACTGTCTGATGTTTGGGAACCAGAGTGAGTTTTGGAATTTGATTTTAAGATGAACCCTTGTCATGTTGTGAATTTACCTGTTCATAAGTTTTCCTTTATTTAAGAAGAATATTCTTCTCAAAAGGAGAAGAAAAGTGTTAAAGTGTGCAAGGGCATTAACAATTTCTGTAAAGAAACGCAAATTATGGGTTTGGTTTATAAACTTGAAAGAGACAACTATAGAATTGCTTAGCTTGGAAAAGGCCTCGAAGATCATCACATCCAACAATTAATCCAGCACTGCCAAATCCTCCATTAACCAAGTCGCCAAGTGGCACATCCGTATGTCTTTTAAATACCTCTAGGGATGGTGACTCCACCACCTCCCTGGGCAGTCTTGTCCAATGCTTGACAAGCCTTTCCATGAGGACATTTCCCCTAATATCTAATCTAAACCTCTCCTGGAACCATTTAGGACCATTTCCTATTGTCCTGTCACTTGTTATGTGGGAGAGGAGATCAACCCCACCTGGCTACAACCTCCTTTCAGGTAGTTTCACCCTGTCTCCTTTTCTCCAGGCTGAACTACCCCAGTTCACTCAGCTGCTTCTTGTAAGTCTTGTGGTCCAACCCTTCATCAGTTTCATTGCCCTTCTCTGGACAAAACCAAAACAAATGGAAGGGAAAGGTTATCCTGAGGTCTCTAACTGCGTCACAATGCAAAGTCATAGTGACATTCACATTCAAAGTAATAAGAAATGACAAAAGGAAATACTTTTTTAAAACAGGGCGTACTTAAACAGTAGACTTTATGTCCTTAGCTGATAATTTAGAGAGAGATTGCAGCAAATTCAAACAGGGATTGTAAAATTGCCTGTATAACAAAAAATATCAGAAATAATAAAGGGATAATACATTTTAGAGTGATTTTAAACCATTTAGTTCAGAGCTTAACCTGCCCCTTTCCACTAAAAGCCACTAACACCTCAGATATCATGTTAGTTCTTAAGCAAGGATATACATTTTAGAGCATAGTTACTAGAGACTGGGGTACACAATATACTTGAAATTTTGAGACACATTTGTTTACAAATACTGATAAAACTTCATGTAAGACTAATGCATCATAACAGAAAAACCAAACCAGGATACACACCAAATGCCTATCCAAGCCTCTTCCACAAGTCAGCTGCACACATAGATAGCCTCTACTTGGAAGTTTCACAGCATGACTGAGCCAATGTTTATTACACACAGAAATTAAGCAGTTACAGACACATGCATCTGAAATAAACCATTATTCTTTTTTTTAGAAGAAGGCATGAGAACTAATACATATTTTTAAGAGGGCATCAAAACTTATTACTTTCTTTAGTAAAAGTATTGCATTGAATATCCATAGAACCTCTGCATTTTTCTTCATGAGATATTCAGACACACTGCTCTTCCTTCACACAAACCTGTTCCATGCAAATGCCCATCTCACTACTTCTTTGATTCAAGTTATGCCTATATGACTTTAATCAGCATCTTTTCTGGTCTTATTCAAACAGACTCCTATGTCTGCAGCTGAGCAATAGGGAAATTAGCAAAGGCAGTAGTGAAAGAGCCCTTATTTAGCTTTTTCACACATCATTGACCTATAACCTTATAAAAAATATGCTACTTGTGGCATTTTTACAGACAAGTTTACCAGTATATTAAAAAAAATGGTTTCATACAGTGACATGTGAGTTAAAATACAAAATAAATGCATTTTTATGTAGAATTTGTCATAGCTGGAGGAAGACCCTGTGATAATACTTCCTTTGAAGCATAAAATCCAACACAGCTCAAACAATTTCTTTTGTTTCATACAAGCACAAAGTTCTTTCAGCATAGCCATACTATTAACTGTGCCCATGGCATTCTGGTTAGGAACGAAACAGCTGGTCAGACACCACAGTAATGCAAAAAATAGTTGCCTGAAGGAACAACCACTTATGAGAGAGTTTAAGATAACAGGCTCCACTGCTTTTATCACTTTAACTAATCTTCAGCTCTCACATGAAATGAGTACTTAGTAGCACACTGTTGTTCTCCAACTATTTCTGAGGCTGATTCTGAAGTCAGTCTGTAACAACCTCGAATCTGGAAATCTCCTTGTCACTTTTTCCACTACTACATCCTGATTTGGAGAAAACAAAGCAAGTGATGTAGTTTAATCTGTCCTCTTTTGTACATTCTGGCTTTGAAAGCCCTTTTGTATAATTAAGAGCAACTCCTACGGTGCTCTTCAAATCAGGAATTAGCATTGATGCTGTTTAAGAAAATCCTTGCAGATATCTCCTTACTGCATTCACATTGACTGAGCTGGAATAAGCTGCACACTCACTAAGTTTTGGATGATTTCTGTCATGTGCTCACTGTAATAGAATGTTGGAAAAGTTTTATATTTAATTTGGGCAGTGAAATAGACTAAGAAATTTCCCTCTACTTAATAATTTTATCACAATTTAGGGATTTTTTCCTTGCTGTTGAAAGAATGAGACACGGACATCAAAAGAAAATAACTGGGAAACAGTGGTTCACTACATAATGGTACCATCAATCCAGTTTGACTCCAATCAGAGAACCTGATTATGTTACACACATTTCTTGTGTTTACTATGCACAGAGAAACATTTTACTGTGAAGAAATAGACAATATTCTGTTTCACCATGTTCTGTGAAGAAATACTGATGTGTATGGGACAGCATAGTGCTATGAAGCACTTCCTGATATGACATGAACATCAGCAATGGTCTGCTGTTGTGGATCTCAGGTACATTTCTGAGTTGAGAGTTGCTGTCTATTAATGTGGGACTAAACTTCAGCTAATGTGGCCAGACAGCTTGAGGTACCCTATGTAGCTTATTTAGACCTAAATCATGTATCCCTGCTTATCATGTACTGTACAGAAATATACATGTATATACAAATAATATTTCTAAGTGCACATATATATGTATTTGCTTATAATTAAACACAGGTATTGAACTCAAGTATCTACTTCTCACAGTAATTCCCTTTGTGCAGCAAAAAAACCCACTGATTTTTTTTCTCTTATAGTGGAATACTCCTCTTTTATTAAAGACAGATGGATATTCTCCTGGTTTGGGTCTATTCTGAAAGCACCCTCATAAGAAGTTTTCTTAAAAGGAATTTGTAGATTCTTCTTGTATTTTAAAAAGAATTTGTGTGTTTAGTTCCTCTTGCACATGAAGCATGCAATTACAGCACAAAATGAGCAAGCATATTAGCCTCATATCCTAGAACAGCTATTATCATAAATCAACTTTGCCAGAAAAGGGGCCAGAATAAAACAGTGTAAAAATATTTATCTACATATCTCCACTTAAATGTCTCTGGTTCTGTGAAGATGTATTGTTTTAATTAGGACAGTTTTCTGTGCTTATATGTAGCTTTGAATGGGCTGTGATAATGGAGCAATGATCAAATTTGGAATGGTTTGGAATATAACATATTCACTATTCCAAGAGAAACACTTCAGGAAATATATTTGACATGATACTGTAGTAACATTGTTTAGCAGAGAATATATTTAAATCTAAGAGATGGGGGGTTAATATTTCATTTGATATTGACATTTCTTTAACAGGAATTAAACTGAAGAAAACTATGCTCTTTTGCCCATTCTGCAGTAGGAACCATTCCTGTCCTTTATCCTGGAATTGCACAGTCTCAGAAAAGAATAAATAATTTGGTCACTAAGCAGACATGCTCAAGCTGGCTTTGCCAGTGCTTGGCCCAGGATGCAGCTGTGGAGAAACTGAAGCAAAGCACAACTGCACGGAAAGTGATGTGTTACATGTGGGTAACATACTGCCTTCGTCTCCACCGAACGAGGAATTCCCTGCCCCTTTCTGCATTTGGCTGTGGGCACACCCCCTTCTCTATGTGTAAGCAACGTAAGTACAAATCAATATCGACAGTACAAAGCCTAGTTCATGATTTTTTATCGGAACACTCACAGATCACTGTAGACGAGACCATAAATCTGTGCTGTGCTGTGATGGTAGATTCCTCTGAGGATAATTAGAAGCAGGATCACCACAAAAGCTGGAAGCCCCCAACTCAAAAGGAAGTAAAGCAGATAGCGCCGCTCTGTGTGTTCATCATTCATCACAAGGACATACCAGAAATTAACAGCCTGAAGAATAATGCAGAATAACAGTCAGCAGACTTGGTGGATGATTAGCTATGCTCATCATGCAGCATATTTCTGTCCAATATATGTGTATGTATAAACACTTTTCAACATCAATATTTTGCCTTCACTCTCTTAAGTAATCAAAACAGACATTATAAAAGAAGTATGCTTATTTATATAACTGTTAGATTCAGAATTAGACTCATCAGAGAGGAAGGGACACCCTATTTAGTAGAAAACACTATTTTTGCAGCGCCCAAATAGCTTTCTGGTGAACAAATCACTTTCTTTCAGGATATCCATATCTTCACAGAAAAGACTGGCATAGAATATTTCTAAATCTAATCTGTACATAATCTTTTTATGCTATTGTTCAGCTCTCTGTATCTTCTTGTAGTAAGCTCGCTAACCTTCAATAGTTCTGACTGTGGTCCAGTTCTGGGCTCACCAGTACAACAAAGACATGGAGCAAGTCCAGCAATGAGCCATGAAGACGATTAAGGTATGGAGCACTTTTCCCATGCAGAGAGGCTGAGAGAGCTGGGACTGGTCAGTCTGGAGAAGAGGAGGCTCAGGGGGATCTAATCCATGTGTACAAATACCTGATAGCAGGCAGTGATGAAGGGGGAGACAGACTCTCCTCAGTGGTGCCCAATGGCAGGGCAAGAGGTAATAGGAACAAATATATGTGAAGATCTACCTGAACACCAGAAGAAGCTTTCTTACTGTGCGGATGGTCAAACACTGGGCCAAGAGAGTATTTGAAAAAAAAAATCCCAGTTTGTAGAAAGATTTGGTTCTTCTGTTCACTTTGTCATGCAATTGAAAACACATTTAAGATTCTGTTTGTCACTTTATGCCAATAAACATTCTTCAATTACATGTCCTTGTAGTCCTGGCTAGGCTGTGCCTCACTGCAAGCACCTCCAGACAGCAAAATCCTTGAACTGCTTTATGCCACTATGGTCAGGGATTGTTGGTTCTGCTAATTCTGACAATCTGGTGAACATTGTTCCCAGTCATCCAACCGAAATTTCTTTCTATGAAATGATATCTCATGTCCTTGCTCTGTGTTTGTTTAGCCATAATTACATCTCTCACTTCATTTATCACAGCAGAACATCAATGCTGCTGCAATGATATAACTGGAGTTGGATAGTTCACCATTTCCTGCACAGCAACATTTGTATTTTGATAATTATAAATTCTTATTGTCAACCCATTTTGGTGTTCCAAAATCTAATCAATTAAATAATGGCAGAGCTAATTTTAGCAATTCCTTTCCTGTTGCCATGCTGCAACAATAGCCAGTTCTACAGAAGAATAAAATGTACAGTCCATTTCCCAGCTGCTCAGGTGGAAGGACAAGTTGTAATTGTTCTGATATAGAATGCAAAACAATTGCTTATTCATATAACACTAATGAGACAATGTGAACTTCAGCAAAGCTTTTTTCTTGTAGAATGAGGCAATAAATGAAAATTACCTTCTAAAACCTGGGATGCTTTTGTCTATTTCTTAATTTATTAATTCATTTATCTTTAGAGATAATCACATAATTATAGAATAGTTTGGGTTGGAAGGAACCTTAAAGACCACCTAATTCCACCTGTGCTGGTGTGGGATAAAGTAGAGTTAACTTTCTCCACAGTAGCTAGTATGGGGCTATGTTTAGGATTTGTGCAGAACACAGAGTTGATAATGCAGAGATGGTTTTGTTATTGCTGAGCAGAGCTTACACAGAGCCAAAGCCTTTAGTGTTTTCCATACTGCCACTCTGGTAAGGAAGTTGGGGGTGCATGGGAGATTGGGACACAGTTGAGTTGGGACAGGTGACCTGAACTGATCAAAGGGATATTCCATACCATATGACATCATGCTCAGTATATAAGGTGGGAGGAAGAAGGAGGAAGGGGGAACATCTGGAGTGATGCTGTTTTTCTTCCCAAGGAATCATTACGTGTGATGGGGCTCTGCTCTCTTGGGGATGGCTGAACACCTCCGGCCTGTGGGAAGCAATGTATTAATTTCTTGTTTTGCTTTGCTTGTGTATGTGTTTTCTCCTTTTTCTATTAAACTGTCTTTATCTCAACCCATGAGCTTTTTTAGCTTTTACTCTTCCAATTCTCTCCCCCATCCCATTGGTGGAGGAATGTGTGAGTGGCTGCATCATTCTTGGTTGCTGGCTGGGGTTAAAACCATGACACCCCTGTACTTGCCCTGGGCAAGAACATCTTCCACTAGACTAGGTTGCTCAAAGTCCCATCCAACCAGACCTGGAACACTTTCAGGGATGGAGTAGCTAGGGCTTCTCTGGGCAACCTATGCCAGTGCCTCACCACCTGTGACAATCTGTGGATATCTGGTAAATAATAGATGCAAAGTATTTAAATAAAGTATTTCCCAATTCAGTAGGCAAACTTCTATTTCTCTTCTTTGCTCTTTTCAAGAATGGATAGAGGTTTCACTTTATAACATTTGTGTGCTTTCATATAATTGCTTTTGAAGCTGTTAACCAGTTCATAAATCATGCTAAAAAAAGTCCGCATTTTCCCATAATTTTATTCTATGCCAGCAATGACAACTGAGAACCCCAGAAGAGAGCTTTTAACTTTTTTTTGTAACCTTTTTTTTTTTGCAACATATTAGAAAATGCTAAAAGAAGAAAATTATATATTGATAAATGGTTGTCATGCTAAATATTTGTCCTGGAGAGAGAAATAGAGTATAGAAAGACATCCATAGAGTGTGCTTCTAAGATATAAGCACAGACTGAATTTGAAAATACAGGCTCATGCTGTCCATTTGTATGAAGGGACATTTGTCAGGCAGAAGACTTCTGAATTTCAGATATTAATATAAGGCAAATATTTCAGGCTAAGCTCTCCCTGTGGACACAAAGAATCATTTGTACTTTGGTTACTCCTTTCCTTTGCAGTCATGAAAGTCTCATCCTTAAAAAAATGAGTAATGCAACCAACATTCTGCAATTTATAAAAATCTCCCTATAATGAGCAAGAAACAAGATAATGCAATACAAAGGGAGAGGAAAAATCAGACATACAAGGATGATTTGATGTTGCCTTTGTTTTGATGCTGAATAAGGATCAGGTGACCTCTGAGGTCTTTTCCATTCCTGTATTTTGGTAAATATGTGGATAGTAGCTTTGTGTGTAGCACAAATAGTGATATTGAATGAAAGTCTATAAATGCAAGAAGCTAAAACCAGAACAATAATTAGAATGGGAAGCTACAGATTTTATTATTGTGACCAGTATTGATATAAAATAATACATTAAGCATAATTACTGTACCTAACATTATGCAGAAAATGGAAAGATTACAAAAAGCCCTGAAGTTATCCTACAGTTTAGAAAGTCTAGACCTTTATCAGAACCACAGAATTGAATCTGCATATGGTCAACTGTACCATTAAATCTGTGTTTTCTTACAGTTTTGTAGACTGGAAGTATTGCTCCACCACCTTTTGATCACTTAAAATCATCTAGATTTCCTGTGTGTTTCAGTTCCACATACCTGCATGCCATTTGCACTTGATTAGCACATTCATCCATTCTGTATGCAGTGATCAAGGCTGTCACTAGCAGATTTTTATGTATGAGTCAGTGATCAAGGATATGCACTATGCTATGCAGCCTCACAGAGAGCAGTGACTGCACAAGTGACACAGAATCTGTTCCTGTAGCTTTGTTCTTTCCCAGACAGAAGTATTTAGGTATTTAAGTACAAATACATGATTAATTCTGCCTTCCAAATCAAGTCATGTATATTAAGCATACTGTGCTGAGAAATATGAACATTCATTTCCTAGGCATTTAAATCTGCCATTCAGAATGAAGTAGTATCTAGACTTTCCTAATCAGTCTGTTTTTCCCTTGGATCCACAAGCTGCACTAATATTGTCATGGGGACCAATTCAAGTACAGAGATGTCCCCAGCACTCCTTTCATGCCCTGGCATTGCTTACTCTCTCTGCCATGACAAATAAAAATTCAGGACCTATCTGCAGTCAAGAGGAGTAAACTGTAGCTGAGGGCTGGGTTGATCTATGTTTCAGATGATTTCTTTCCTTTTGGTTCTTCCAAAGTTCAGGAATTACTCACAGCTGAAAACCTGCACCTACAAAAAGGGGAATCCTCTTCATTCTGAGTTTTACTCATGGCAGCTCTAGTCAGGTCAATACTCAGCAGGCTGTTATGGATTTCCTTCTAAGCACCTTTTTCCCATCAGATTTGCATGAGGAGTCCTCATGTCTAACACAAGTGTGAGGCTCCACTAAATGCAATGGAACATGCAAGTTCTTAGGATCCAGCCAAAGTCTACTTCAAGAAAACAACCCTGGATTTCAGTTACAGACATAAAAATGACCAACTGTTAACAGTCATACAGTATTTTGTCATCATAAGTGATTTTTGCAACTTAACATAATGTAAAACATGTAGAATGGGATGATGAAATACTGTAAAACACTGAGTGGCCAAAACTTGAGATGTCCCAGTAAAAAAGTGACTTAAAAGCAATACTTTTCCAAAATAGTAAACGTTGAAGATATCTGAAGAAACTTAGGAATGAAGTGAATGAGCAGCTCTGAAGAAGAATATGATTTACAGCTCAAAAAATAATTCAGGCTTTTTAACCTAAGAGAACATCACAAGCCGAGCAGACAAATTTCTGTATTGAGACCATCTACCTGTAACTTGCCAAGACAAACAAGCACAGTTATTTATTGGAGAGACTGCTAGGCTTCTCAATGAACATCAGCCTGGCATAAAACTAGGAAAATGCCATATATTACATGCATGTCCCTGGGAGTGAAAGTTGTAGTTAGATACAGGTCTGATAATCTGCATATTGGAAGATTTATATGGCAATGTGCATATATAAAGCTGTATGCTATAATAAATGTGCTATGGACAAACCCTATTAAAATGATGGGCAAATAAATGGCATAACACATGTAGCAGTGCTAAATACACATTTATAGACAAGGGCATGATAATGTACTTTTCATATAGCCCCACAGCTTGTTATTTTGGCTAGCAACTGGTAATTTTCCATAACAAATTTGATTGTTCATGGTGCTCCACATTAGTTCAATTGGGTTTTCCCACCATTTACTGTTCTGTAATATTCTAAAAGAGCAACAGATCTGGTGAAGGGTTTGGAGCACAAGTCTGAGGAGGAATGGTTGAGGGAGCTGGGGGTGTTCAGCCTACAGATGGTATAATTGTGGACCTGGCAGTACTGGGTTAACCATTGGACTTGACGATCTCAGAAGGCTTTTCCAACCTAAATGATTTTATGATTCTATAAAAAATCTGGCAATAATTATTAACACATATACTTCTTAATTTAATGGAAGCTTATGAAGTTATGTTTGTCATATTATTCAAGTCTAATGACTAAAATGCTATTGACTAAAAAAATTACAATGCAGTTTACACTTACATTTTACTAGTAAGACACTTTTTCAAAGAACCAAATAAGAGATGCTTAGAAAAGATATTAACACTAAGAAAAATTGTTATTCAGTGTTCTGATAGAGTAGCTTCTACCAGATGAAGTGAGATGTGTACATTCTTACACAGTTTTAATGGAAATTAGTGGTAAAAGCCTTTACAGTGTTCCTGGAACTGTGACACACTAGGTTCAATAAAAGCCATCTAATGTTTTGCCTTTCTAGCAGCATTGAACTGCAGATATATATATACTACTATATAACAGAAATACAGTTTAAGTATCAGTTAGTTTTACAGACATTTTGGGGAAGGGGTGAAAGAGACTAAGAGACCAACCTGCACAAGCATCCAGCTGAACTGGCAGAGGTAAAGGTAATGGATAAGAGATGCAAGGGCAGAGCAGCTTTCCTCTGAGAGATGCTGGCTTATGTAAGCAGCAGCCAGAAATGAAATCTGCAGGGGAAAAAATGAACACATGCATATTGGAATGAAACAAAATCAATGTATAATAACAAGGGGAAAAAAATCTTGAATTTGGAAGTAAAATATACATTCAATTACTGTTTCAGAGTCTCAGGAAAGATCTCTTGGACATTTAATATTCACCCAAAAGAGGTTACCTTTAAACACTGTCAACCACAAAAACAGCATTAAACTTTTTGCAGACAATTCAGTATCCCTTTGTTGAGAGGTATTAGCTGTATAGCATAAATAAGTAAATCTTAAGTGAAATGAGCTACACAGAGTTATATTAATGTGTGATTTAGTATGTTCCTTGCTTTTCTTTACTTGCTTAGCATGAGTATATGGATTTCACGAAGCCTTAGGCCACAAGCTGTGATCTTAGACCTAGGTATGTTTTTTGCTGTAATGGAGTTAGGTTTCTTAGCAGCCTCCCTAGTAGCTGGTACAATGCTGCATTTTGGCTTTAGTAGGAAAAGAATATTGGTAACACACTAATGTTCTCGTTGTTGCTAAGTAATGTTTATCCTAAGTCCAGGTTTTTTTAGTTTCCCATGCTCTGCCAGTAAGTGGGTGCTGTACCACTCTATTAAATTATTTTTAGAAATCTAGTGGCTGAGACTTTGCAATGGGAAACCAAGGGTTGAGCCCAAAGGAGAAAGCATGCCTGAGAGGAAACATGTGTGCGAGCAAGGAGATGAGCAGGGCACCCATGAGCTCAGTGGAGTTGCCTACTGTGAAGGAAACCCAATCCCAGCAGTGACAGTCTTGTGTAGCACGTGTGACTTCTGAAGCAGTGTGAGAATGCTCAGGCAGTGGCTTCTCTTTAACACATTACACTGATATATGAAGAGACTACAGAGAGACTTAATATTTATTGTTTAAAACAGTTCCCATGCAATATTAGACACTGGTTTTGTAATTGTGGGTGTAGCTTTTCCTCCATAAAATCAAGAGATATTATTTTCTGATTTCAGCAAATCCAGATATTTTATCAAGCAAACAAACAGACTCAAGAGGTATTTACTGTCTACAGACTGTCAAACATGAAGTAATATAATGCTCCATCACATAATATAGCAATACTGGACAAAAAGGAGGAGGCATTTTTCCCATTGCCTAAGACCACACCAGCATTTCATACTCACAAGGCAGATATAATCTGTTTTTTACCACAGACATGCCAAATGTCAAAGGACTATATGTTGTCTGGACAAGCAGCCAATACATTGTCTAAAGAACAAAGATATTCTGACTGACTGCAACGAATACTGCTAGACAATTTCAATATAGCATTTAGAAGTAAAACACAACTCAGAAACTTTTAGCTCTGTCTTCTGTAAATTAATAAAATAGAACAGTAAAGCAAAATTTATAGCTTTAAGAACTGAAAAATGTTTTCACAGGGACAGAATAAATCTGAGAGTGATAACCTACCCCTATCCAAAGCAGTGCTGAAAAGGCAGCATGTTGTGATGCGTGAAAAAACCCAAGAGAGAGAACACCTTGCAATGCTCTAGAGAAAAAACTGTATGAGGGATAACTCCAGCAGATATAAAAGCATCAAGCAGCAGAACAACAAATACTTAGCCTGGGGAGAGAGCACAGAGCTAGGGCCTGACACATCTGCTTGCAACAGTTTCACTTTCTCATGCAAGAAGGACGCACTCTCCCACCAAACCTGCAGAGCAACCGGCCAACTCCTCTAGAACACTTCAGAGTGCGTCAGTGAAGAACATGTCAGTATACTTATGCCACATTTTTGCAATTTCTTTAATAATTTAATATTTATTCTGTATTACTACTACTAAAATAACCAGTTCCTTTATGAATTTGTGTGAATGCTAAATGACTTCAGTGGTCACTAAATTGCTTCAGAAATTACCATAATTGAGAGAGGGATGCTTTATAACTGACAGCAGAAAAAAAAAAGCAGGTGGATTTAGCTTTATTTCTGCCTTCAGTTAAGTCAGTGAACATACATGTTAAAAAATAATTACCTTATGAACAGCATCTCCAAAGTCTTACTCTATAATTTGCATGCATTGTGTATTTTATAGTGGGTTTTGTGTTCATGAATTATTTGCTTGAACTATGTTGATTCTATGACTGTAAACTGGCACTGTAAGAAAACCCAAACAGCTAACTAAAATAAAATATCTTGAAATACAGATATGAAATTTACAACAGTGATGTATAGCACCTTTGTGTAAAGATATTTTACACTTTATTAAGCAGCAACAACTAGTAACCATTTTCAGTAGTGATTAGACATCAGCAATCATATGTTACTCATTCCCTTACCCCAGCTGAGGAGGATGGCAGTTAGTTTCATGTTGGGTTTAGTCCCTGCTCTCTTTGCTTCCCATTTTTTTGGCTCAGGGATGATTTTTGTTTCTCTGAGCAAGGAGGCACCAATGTGAAGATGCAGGATTGAGGTCGGAGCAGGTGAGACATCATGACACAGAGCACAGCAGTGCACAGCTAGCCATGCAGTTGAAGTTAGCTGTTGGGAAAAAGCTGGGGTAGATCGTACCCTCCTCAAACCAGGACTGACACAAGTACCCAACTGTATGGACTCCTCTAACAGTTTCTCCTCTGCTCCAATTATGCTGTACCTTACAAAGAGTGTGTTGAGTGACACTCTTTAAGAAATTATAATTGATTTTAACTTTAGTTTTTTTTTAAATAAGGACAAATAAGGACTAACAGTCTCTTAACAGGTCCTAACCCATTTAGTTTTAAATACAGATTCAGGAAAATGTATCTGCTGTAGAGCCCTATAAAGACAGTTCTGTTATCACCTCCACTTCTAAGTGGATCTGTGACAAAAATGCATGTTGCTCTGTCACTCATTACAGAACATGAGCCTGACCTCCTGAGTCCTGCTGCAAGATTCTCAATAATTCTACACTTTACTGTAATGATGCAAATAGAAGCTGAAAAAGCTTCTTTGTAAAACCATCAAAAATATATCCACAGGGTTTTTTTTCAGGTTAAAGTACTCAGACACAGCTCAGGGCACCCTGAATGTGCTGATTTGGCAGGTCCAAAACAAGCTCCTCTGATGGATGTTGATTTACTACAGTAAGATCTGTCTCACATTGTTTTCTGTCTAGAAGCAGAGATTAGAGTCTGCGCAGATCTGCCACGATACATTAATCTGCTGTAGAGGCTTCTCAGGTGGGATCACTTAGGGGTTTTTTTCAGGAAAAACTTTTAATAATATGGCTTTTTAGTTTCTACATTGCTGGAGAGAGGTTTTTTTTGCTTCTAAGTTCCTACATTGCTGGATAGAGTTTTTCTTAACATTCAGGTGTAATTTCTTGTAAATCTGACAACATGGCTGTTTATTAATTCTAAACTGAATTTAGGACTCTATTCAGGGCCAGTAATATGTGATGTTGAGTAAGTAAAATTACCATCAAACACATCTGTTAACCTCTGATGCTTTATGGAAATAGTTAGAAATGGTCAGTGCCCCATTCTCCATGGTCAATGTCCAAAGCATGTCAGTGTTTAAGAGACATTTGGACAACGCCCTTAAAAATAAGCTTTAACTATTGCTTGAAGGCCTTGAAGTGACCAGGCCATTGGATGCAATGATCATTGTAGGGCACTTCCAGTCGGACCTATTCTATTTTTTTCTATTCTATAAAAAAGTCAAAGATGACAAAGATAAAATCACTCCCCAGCGTCTAGACACTGGCTAGAGATATGTGCAGTTCTCTTTCCACCTACATGCCTACAGGAGATTTCCCACTGTAGGAATCACAACATAGGGTAGGGCAGACTCACCATAAACTGGGGTTAGAATGCAATCAGGGGGTTGTCATGGTTAATATTTTAAGCATAATAACAGAGATCTTCCATGCTTCTCTATATGGTGCAGTCAGCTGTAAAGAGTAAGCTGTATGGTGCAGTCTACATGCTGGAGGGAAGGGATGTGACCTGCTCTAGTGCAAGATGCCCCTGCCCATCGTAGAAGATTTAGACATAAATAATCCTTAAGGTACTTCCAACCCAAACCATTTTATGAGTCTATAATTCTATAACTATTTATGCATCTTCTTAACAAAGAAATAACAAAAATGTAATTACAGAGTGTCTTCTGGTTTCACTATGTTTCAGTAGCAAATCTCTGCCTAGGAACTAGTCCCCTTGTACTGGTCTGGAGATCATCTTGAGGAGCTTTTCCTTTTCTTCTTCAGTTAAAACACAGTAAGTTAAGCAAAGACTACTAATAAAATTTATAATTGTGATATGAGATATATTTACAGAATTAGTGGCTGTTGGAGCAGCTTGAAAAGCAGGTACATTAAACATGAAACCCCTAACAGAAGGCTGGTGATGGTAAATAGTTATGATTCTCAAGTATCTCAGTTGGCAGAGTGCATGCTGTCTACAGTTTCACAAAAAACACAGAGGTTTATGTCTGGAAAGATAGATCTTCACAAGTCTGTGGGATCTGTCTTCATTTACTATTAGGAATAGCTATTCTAACATGAAGTCTGGTGTGAGATGAAAGAATATTTAATTCAAACAATTCAAGTTTTGCCAGAAGCTTTTAACACATAGAGAGAAATTTACTTAACACAAACCAAGCATTCTTAGCAAGGGCTAGCAGAGGTGCTCCCTAGTTTTACTATTATCTGTAACCTATCATATTAAAGAGTTTTTTGCTTTTTTAAATCTGTGTGGCAATATTTGACCCAGATTCCTTGTAAGTGTTGAAACACAGCCTAGAGAATAATGAATTAGAGGATAAGTCCTATGAGGAGCAGCTGAAGGAATTAGAGTTGTTTAGCCTGAAGGAGACTCAGAAGTGACTTTCACACTCTCTACAGCTACCTGAAAGGTAGCCTCTTCTCCCAGGCAATCAGTGACAGGATGAGAGAATATAGTCTCAAGCTGCACCAGAAGAGATTCATGAAGGGCATTAGGAGGAATTTTTTCACAGAAAGGGTGACTAAATATTGGAATAGACTGCCCAGGGAGGTGGTGGAGTCACCGTCCCTGCAGGCGTTTAAGAACAGACTGGACATGGCACTTAGTGCCATGGTCTAGTTGAGATGGTGATGTTTGGACAAAGGTTGGACTTAATGACCTCAGAGTTCTTTTCCAACCTAATTGAATCTGTGATTCTGTGAATTGAGTGATCAACACTATTTTTTGTGATACAGATAGTTTTAACTGCTGTTTGTGCAAAAGACTTTATAATTACAGAGCAGCTGTGGAAGGTTTCCCTACTCAACAAAAACTGAACACAAACCCTTTGGATTTTGTTGTGCTAGTGGAAAGATGGAGTTTTTTACTGTCAGAGTAATCAATGTGACCTAGTAAATTGCAGTAAAGTTTTAAGGTGATTTCACTTGAAGACAGAAGTTTCAGACATCTATAATAAACCCATCACCAGCATGCAAGATGATGTGGATTCTTAAATAGCATTAAGTAATATCTTAATAGTCACAGTTTATCTGTTCTGTACAGACTCACCTCATCTGTAAACAAGTGGGGGAAGGGACTGGGTCACTACTGCTCTGAGCAGTAACTTAGATGAAAAACAAAGAAAGAAAAATGCATTAAATATTTACAAAAGATAAGAAACTTAGAGTTTACTACAGGTAGTAAGTACAACTTTTAGTACACATACAGTATTGTAATATATAAGTTCCAGAGTGTGGCTCAAGTATTTACAGAATTCAGAAGCTGAATCCTGCTGCCATGGACTTTGTTCAGGGGTACAGACTTTTTCAAAACCAAATATAAAAACTTCCTTATCTACCCAGAATTTGTGCTCTGCAGTTCTGCCAACACGTGGATATGAACTGCAGAAGAAGCCAGTTATTCCCAAAATAACTGCTATTCCAATTGTCTTCATGCAAAAACTTATTTAAAAAGAAATTGATGTCTATTCTGGAATACAGCATGTGCCTACTAATCTGGTCTATAAAACTATTCTGTAATGTCTGCTTCACTATTTTGGTATTTAGTGACTAGAAGTTCTGGTGAAAACTAGAGAATATAATGTTTTCTGTAGTAGTTTCTCATAGCTTTTCATGTATAAAGAGAATTCAGACCACATTATCTTCTTTGTGTAAGTAAGTGGGCTTACAGACAGTAATTCCTGTTTTCTTGTTCAGGATCTCCTATCAAATGCTAAGGGAATTTGAGCACAAAGTTCAATACTGCCATTAAGTCAGCTGCTTTTTTTATATTTCTGTCTGAATTACTCACAATTTGAAACAGTTTGGTAAACTAGTACTAGGTGACCCTGGAAACAGAGCACTCAAACATATTCTGTGCTTTGAGCAACACTTTTACCACGCTTGTACTTATCATGAAACTTATTGGCTTCAAATTTATGATGAACATTTTTGGAACAGTCAGTTTGCTAAGTTGAGAATGGCTGTCCCTTTATTCAGAGTAGAAACAGAAAGGAGGTTTGCTCTCTACGTTTTAAACTCACCTGCTATATTTTCCATTAATACATAAAATTAATTAGTACTTTGTGAAAATAGTAGGAAAGAAACCCACTGGGATGTGAGATAATCTTTTCATTTCACACTTCAGGTATTTCAAAACTGTTCTTACTGTAAAAATCCTTAAGCTATGTATAGGAATGAAAGAGGTATTTAATCTGCTATACCCAAAGCACAGATAATAGCCAGTGATTTGAACTAGTCATACTCAGATGCAGCTGAATTTTAAGCAATGTAGATGCTCTGAAGCTGTGGTAGGTAAAACGAGTTATACCTTTCAAATGCTGTGACTGGAAAGGTGTTCCAGTATATCCTCACTTTTCCCTAGCTGACTCATTTCAACAGTCTTAATGTTATTTTAATAACTTTAGGTTTTGATATGTGCAATTGACAGGTGATTTACATCCCTCTTGAGAGAAGTGGTGGGCTATGGGCTTACCTTTCCATGTCTTTGTATGGATTCCCTCAGTCCAAAAGCCTTTAAACTGCCTACCTGGGCTTTTATGAAAAACACACCAAAATGCCAAAATATATCCAATATCCAAAATGTCTCTGCTCCTCTATACTGCTCTATTTGCTGTATACTTGAATAGGAACAGGAATGCACACACTAGCAACCAATTTTCTAGGGAATCTGTTGATTAGACTGGACTTGAAAATACGGCAAGACAGAAGGACAAGAAACAACTCAAGAGCCCTGGTTTCATGAGACATGTCGTTATTCCCAGAGGAGGACATTCAACATCCTGGGGCAGATGGGGAGAGTACAGAGACAGGGAACCCACTGCCATCCTTCAAAAACTGCGTATGAAGCTGGAACAGGTTGATAACGCATTTCTGCATCTGCCACTTTTCTCTGAAGATGACACATGCTCCAGTAAGTTTTTTAAGACCCCTCCTGAGTTGAGACACTCCATTTCCTTGCCCTGATGATAATGATTATGTGGAGGTGGTGACTTAAGGCAAGTCTAACGCTAGATTTAATGACACAATAGCAAATTTATTCCCACTGTATTCAAGTCAGCTGTGCAGATGAGGAACAGACCATACACAACAAAGGGTCCGGAAGTAAAATCGTAAGTGACTGTCTGGATAGAATCAGTGCCTAAGAAAAGGACTTACGGTAGCTGCAAGAAACAAACAGGAGAACTTGGAGAACAATTAGAATCCTATTCTACAATCCATACCCATCCGCTCATATTTAATCCACTGAAAATGCATTTAGTGATTCTAATTATGTAAACCACTGATGAAAAAAAAAGCCCATATCTAATAGGGCAGCAATTTCTGAACCATATTCTGTTTCGTTGTGTCAAACTGAAACCAGAAAAAGAAACTGGAAACATTTTAAATTCATTTGCAAAGAAACCTCCTTGCATAAACATTGCTTTTAGACAAGGAAGTATTTCACAGCTGATTAAGATGCTAAGGAATTTTCAGACTCAAACAATATGGAAAGCTTATCCTATACAATGACCATTCTAAAACTGATATCCTGACCATTTTATGTACCACTAGCTGACTGATAAGACAAGCAGCAAGAATACAAAATCTTCCGTGACTCCATAGGATATA
The DNA here is from genome assembly GCF_000695815.1 of Acanthisitta chloris. Classification (NCBI taxonomy): domain Eukaryota; kingdom Metazoa; phylum Chordata; class Aves; order Passeriformes; family Acanthisittidae; genus Acanthisitta; species Acanthisitta chloris. The sequence goes on along the minus strand of NW_008664302.1, from coordinate 1,161 downwards.
TACTATATAACGCAGTGCACTGGAGAATTCCCTTCAAATCATAACATACATAGAGCATTCAGAGTGAGAGGAATAAATATCCATAGGTTAATAACATTTTCTGTGATAATTTTGAACACTGAGTCTGTTCCTACCACTCATAGTGCAGAGACCAATTTTCTCTTGATATGACAAACAACATTGGATCTAAGTTCCTTTAGAAGATCCATTTCTGAGCTGATAGCTGCCTAGCCCAGTTTACTTTCCTTCCCTGAGGTGACTGCAGCTCCTCTGCAGCTCTGTTGCTGTAAAACTGACAGTTTTATGTTCGACAAATATTTCTCATGTGTGTGGCAATTCAGTAGGCAAAATAAATATAAGACAGGAAACAGAGTTCTGCAAAACAGCTTTGAAGAGTGTATACTTGAATCACAGGCAATGAAAACGGAGCAGAACGGCTCTGAGTATGGGAGCATATATAAGATAGCAAACACCCTCTTTGCTTAACTGATAATTGTAAAGCATTAATCATCACATTTACTTTCAAGATATGAACATGAGAACTTTTTCTGTAGCCTCTTTTTTCTTCTAGGAAACTGGCATTATACTTCTTATCTTTTACTGCAACACCAGTCAAACAGAGAGAATGTTTTTCTTAAACACACATGTCAAACCTGTCTCCTTTTAGAGATTGTTTCTGTATTTAGTTTCAACATTTTGCACGTTCCTACAGAAACACGGATGTTTTTGCTGTGAGCAAGTGCTTCAAATGCTTCCTATGCTTGACTATACTAATAATAGCAAACACTGTCCTCAGACCCCTCCCATGTGTTAAATTAATCAACACTAGTCATCCAAACATTCATAAATTAGCTTATGCACATGACTTTATTAACTGAAATGACCTCATCACCACAGGTTATGCTTTCCTGTAATTAATATCCTGAAATAAATTCTGAACTTCAAACTTGACTGATTGCATGCCACTTGCTTCTTCACACCATAGTAAAACTGCATTTTGCCATGTCATAGAATCATAGAACATTAAGGGGGTGGAATGGACCTTGAAGCTGACTGATCACTGCCATGGGCAGGTATAGGTCCCACTAGAAATGGATGCTCAGGTCTTTATCCATCCTGGCTTTGAACACAGAAGGGGCATCCACAACCTCTCTGGGCAAC
>NW_008664301.1:17715-20923 GCF_000695815.1 Acanthisitta chloris | reverse complement strand
CTTTAGCCCCTGCTAGAGAGATGAAGCTCGTCTGACTCTAGCAGGCTTCACAACACAGAATATGCCCCATGGTCCTTATACCAAACATTTTATTTACACAATGATTTGGAGAGTTCACATATATATCATGCTGTTTGTTCACCCAGAACATAAACTGCACATTACTAGCCACAAAATAATTTTGGAGTGAAATTGCCTCTATTGCCTCAGTTTCTGCTCCCTGGCCTACACACATATGTACTCTCGATAAGCCTGCAGACCTAGTGGCAGATAGACTAAAGACTATTCTTTTGTTATATGATTGAGGGCCAGTCCTTTCTCAAGCACTGTCACTGGAGACTATTCCATTTCATTAACCTTAACTACATCTTCTTAATATCTCACTAAATAATTCATATGATCTTTGGCACTTAAGTCTTTTAATACTGTACTAACAGAAAATTAATGTCTCCCTTTAGTTATCTTGTAGCCAAGCTATGTGTATATTTAGCTGCTTTATCTTTTCTCATAAATTCAGCTCTTTAATAATTGTTTTGCAGTTCTCTGAATCCCTTTCAGATTGTTACAATCACCCTTATAGTAAGTTGCTCAAAATTGAACATATTTTTTAGGTATGATCTTACCAGAACCATATGGACAGGGTTATACAACCTTTCTTCCCCATGACCTTCCCCCCTCTCAGCCTCTACTTAAATATTTCTTACTACCATACTGCACTGAAAAGTCATGTTAATTATATTGTCTCTGTCTCTTTCAAAATCTTTTTAATGGCATATCTCCCTTCCTCTTCCTTTCTACATGTTTCTCCTTTTGTCTTCATTTAGCATTAACTCATTCCCCAGAACTTCTTGCATTGTGTGTTTCTAGTTATACTAGAAGAATGATGGCTTGCAATACTAGTAAAAGATTTGAGGATTATGTGTTTATTTTCCTGGTCTATGGAAAAGGAGACAATGAAACTCTGTCATTAAAAGGTGCTGAAAGCATGAGTGCATTTCACCACTGCAAAACACCTATATATGCTGACACTGGGGCTGTTTAAATGCTATAGAAAAAGTATTTCTTTGTTTCTGTGTTTTCTATTTCAGTAACAATTTGAGTAGTATTTTCAGTCCTCTGCAATATTTACCCCTCCCACTTTATCTGGTATTTCATAGAATCTACTCCTAAGTACCTGCCAAATATCTTCCAAAGTTTAGCATGACTCTAAATAGGTTGATATATAAAATAAAAGACATCTTGACAAAAGAAAAGAACTTCCCAACTATATATATATTGACTCAATGTCTGAGCAACTTTTACTCAAAAAAATATCCAGGTTTTGAGAGGCACAGACTCACTAGCAACTTGTACTGGTCTTATGCAAGGTCAAAATTACTCACACTGTCCTACAGCTTGCTGGTCCTTAGAGCTGGCATTGCTAGCCTTAAAAATGGTTTTGGTGGGTGGGCTGATTGTCCCTGGAAGCCATCGGCAAAGCACTAATGCCAACTTCTATCCAACTGGACAACCTTCCTGCTCCTTCTTTAGCACTTTCCTGCTACTTATTTAGCAGGTAAGGTCATGTCTGCATCAATAAGCTGATATGTACAGTGTATGTGCATCTGTGCACAGGGCGTCAAGAAGTCATGGAAGATCACACTGACTGGAAAAGGGAAAACATAACCTCCACTTTTGAAAACGGAAATAAGGAAGACTCAGGGAACCACAATCAGGCCAGCCTTGCCTCAGTGCCCAGCAAGATCATGGAGCAGATCCTCCTGGAAAATGTGCTAAGGCACATGTTACAAAACAGAGTTAATTTGCAATAGACAACATAGCTTTGCAATGGGCAAATTGTGTCCTTCTACAACAGGGTTATAGTATTGGTGGATCAGGGAAGAGTGACTGGCATCATTTATCTGCCAGCATTTAACCCTGTCCTGCACAACATCCTTGCCTTTAAACTGGAAAGACATGGATTTGATGGATGGACCACTCAGTGGATAAGGAATTCGCTGGGTGGACGCACTCACAGAGTTGTGTTCAGGAGCTTTATGTCCAAGTGGAGACCAGTGACAAGTGGCATTCCTCAAGGGTTGGTACTGGAACCAGCGTTGTTTAAGATCTTTATTGGCAACATGGACAGTGGAATCAAGTGCACTCTCAGCAAGTTTACCAAGGACACAAATCTGTGTGGTGCAGTTGACGTGCTGGAGGGAAGCTATGCCATCCAGAAGGACCTGACAGGCTTGAGAGGTGGGCTTGTGTGAACATCATGAAGTTCAACAAGGCTAGGTGCAACGTCCTCCATCTGGGTCAGGACCATCCCAAGCACATACACAGGCTGGGGGATAAACAGATCAGGAGCAGCCCTGAGGAGAACTTGGGAGTGCTGGTGAATGAGAGGCTGGATATGAGCTGGCAGTGTGCAGTTGCAGCCCAGACTCCTGGGCTGCATCCAAATCAGTGTGACCAGCATGTTGAGGGAGGTCATTCTGTCCCCCTACTCTGCTCTCATGAGACTCCACCTGGAGTGTTGCATCCAGTTTGGGAGTATCCAGCATAGAAAGGACTTGGACCTGTTGGACCAAGTCCAGAGAAGAGCCATGAAGACAACCAGAGGGTTCAGCCTCCTGTCCTATGGAGATAGGCTGAGACAGTTGGGGCTGTTCAGCCTGGAGAAAAGAAGGCTCTAGGGAGATATTATAGTACCTTCCAATAGCTATAGGGGCTACATAAGAGCTGGAGAGGGACTTTTTATATGGGCACATAATGGTACGACAAGGAGGGAATGGCTTCAAAATGAAAGAAGGCAGATTTAGATGAAGTATAAGGATCATAGAATCATGGAATTTAAGGGTTAGAAAGGACCTTACAGATCATCTAGTCCCAACCCTCTCTCTACCATGGGCAGGGACACCTCCTCATTAGATCAGGTTACTCAGGGCTTCATCCAGCCTGGTCTTGAACACCGCCAGGGTTGGGGCAGCTATCACATTCCTGGGCAACATGTTCCAGTGTCTCACCACCCTTACAGTAAAAACCTTTTTCTCACATCAAACATAGACTTTCCCTCCTTCAGTCTGAACCCATTACCCCTTGTCCTATCATTGCAGTTCCTAACAAAGAGTCCCTCTCCAGCTCCCATATAGGCCACTTCAGATATTGGAAAGTTGCTATGAGATCTCCACACAGTCTTCTCTACTCCAGGCTGAACAGCCACCAA
>NW_008664301.1:13893-17679 GCF_000695815.1 Acanthisitta chloris | reverse complement strand
TCCGAGAGACGCTGTGGCTGCCTCAACATTGGAAATGCTCAAGGTCAGGCTGGATGGGGCTTTGAGCAACCCAGTCTGGTGGAAAATGTCCCTGCCCATGACAGTGGGGCAAGATTTTTATGGTCCCTTCCTACCCAAACCATTCCATGATTATATGACCTTATAAGAAAAAATAAATATTGCTTAAGTTGTAATAAAACTATGAAAAGAGATAATATTGATCTCTAGTAAGTATACCCTTTTCCAGTACTAAATGTTAAATCTTCCCAAGGGGACTTTCATTTTTGAAATGAAACCTGCAGGTGCATATGGATGTTTCCAGGAAAAAGTCCACAGTCTTCTGCACTGAGGAAGGTCCATAAAGTTTTTTGCCCATTTTGGAATCAGTTTTTCAACACAGAAAATTTTACATCCACATCTTCAGTAAATAATTCTCACTCAGTAAATGCAAATATTTAATCATCAGTATGTCAAAATACCTGCCACAATGGTTAGTTGCAGGTTGTGAGACATTCTTCCTGTGATCATGCTGGACAGTTCAGTCACAAACAAGCTACTGCGTGAGCCCCAAGTGCCATATTTGAATGTAAAATATCACTGGTTTTTTTATGTCAGTCAGCATCAGTTACTGTTTCTGCATTTGAACTTGAATGTTTTCTTTATCTACATTTATGCTAGTAAAAGAATGTGCATGAGTGCAATGATTTAAGTACATCTTAATTTTCTACCTCTCCCATCAAGCAGGGTCTGGGGAGTTGTCAGCAGGCAAATGCAAGTAAAGGGTTACCTTATGCCTAGGGGTAAAACATACAGGCACATTGACAAATAAGTGTACTTTGGGCCCCTCATCTAGGGAACCATTGATTCAATTTTTTAACCCTGAAAATGGATCCTGTCGCATGACTGTCATGGTGGCTGTTCAAAAATGCTGGACTTAACATGTGCCTCACATCCAATAGCTGTAACACAGGCTTCACAAAACTCTTCAGGATGTTGTGATATGTAACTTCTGCTTACAAGTGTGTTAAAGGAATGCCTTGAGGTCTCACATAATGAGATGAGTAAGAATCTGTCACTGTGTTGAAAATCAGGGGGCAAATCTCTACTGTATTGTTAGCAAATTTTTCTTTCATTATCTGTCAGTTTGCGCTGAGAATGTCTCTGTAAGCTCTTCTGTTGAACCAGGGTTCACTGACACCATGGTACAAGGTTTTGATTTGCTCAGAAGTTAAGCCGCAACTGTCAAATGAAGAGACTCTTACCTGTCTGAACCAATCCCTGGTTTTGACACATGGAATTGGCTGTTGCTTCATTTGGAAATACCACAAATGCTATGTTTTGTAACTGACGGCCTAATTACTGTCTAATGATTAGCATTTGGCATAATAGACTGTCTCTTGGATTGCTTTAGCTGTCAATGCTTTGCATGAACATTTCATAACTTAAGATCATAAAATGGAAAGCTAAATTAATTCACAGGCGTGAATGGACCTGAAAGATTTTACCTTGACCACATTTTTCCAGCCACTTATCCATTCGCAGTAATTCTCTCTTGTTAGAGCACATACACATGCTTTGCAAAAGGAAAGTTATATCACCCATGCCACTAAAACATGAATGTGCATACAATGCATGACAGGTTTTATGTAGGCAGAAGCCTCCTCCTCCTCCCCACTGACCTTAAAAATGCTTTTTTGTTTCAAATTGTATAACTCTTTCAGCAGTTACAGATGTGCCAAGAGTCCAGCTTTGGCTGGGATGGGTTTTCTTTGTATCGGTTACAGCAGGCCCTGCCAATGTCTCAGCTCTGCTGGCTCTAGAGGGCTGTTGTTCTCCGAGTGCAGCAGCACCTCTTTTGGCTGCTTGTGCCTGTTACTTCAGCCATACTCATGGTCTCAGATGTACAAGCCTGATGCTTCTCGCTGCTCCCACATCTCTGCACTGCTGTTTTTTGCAAGAACAGCTGTAGATCCTTGTTAGGGAAGGGAGAAGCCAGTGAGGGACAGAGTAGTGGCTACAAGAAGAGCCAGACTGTCAGATGTCTCAGTGGAAGTGTGCTGGCAGAAACCTTGAAGAGTCCAGAGCTGAAACAGAAGACAAAAGGAACCCAAAAAAGAGAAGAGGTTCACAAATCCCATGGGATCATCCAGGTTAGAGAACAGGTCATGTGATGTTTTGCACAGGATAACTGGCTTTGTAACCAAGAGCCATGATTTGCTGTCAGCCCGTCGGGACGGTGGTGTTCTGAAGAAAACATGCAAAAAATCACTTTGCAACTGATAGGCTCAATCCCAACATTTGTCCACAAAATATTTTGTCTCTAGGCTGCCCAAGAAAACTCAACAAGTTACATTTTGTTTAGGACATTATCCCAGAAACACAAGATTGAAGAGCAAAAGTGATAACACAATTGCTCAGAGCTGCTCATGAAGAAGCTTTATGCAATTACACCTGCAGTGACTACTGTTCTTCATTTCAGAAGTTAAAACAAGGAAAGGGTCACAAATGTTTCCTCATATCTGCAGAATGTCCTGGTTATCCTAGTCTCCAGAATTTGGAACACTAGTCTGATGATTGTCTCCTGGATAAGTCACTTGTAACACCACTATAATACCAACAGACCAAAACAGAAACCATTAGCTCAGGAGATACTATTACCTTACCTAATTAATTAATGTCACAATATTAAATAGGCTGGATACAGTTATTTCATGAGCTTTTCGCAGCTGTGCAGCCATTACCCATGCCAGCCATGCGGTTTTGATAGTATTTACCCATCTAGGCACCACAATTCCAGGGTAGCCTGATCAGGACATCTGACCCCACCAGATGGACAACAACAGGCCGGGAGTTGGGCCATTAGATTTGTACTAGGCTGATGTGTGTGCAAACTCATTTATTTTTCAAGACATCATTACTGAACTTGCCAATAAAACCAAAAATATTTACTTCTAACCAAAGACTTCTGTTCCCTCTGAATGTTTTGCCATAAGAACTCCAGTTCATGGAAATTATTCTGCTTTGTAAAATTATGAAGGAATCATTGGGCCTTGTTGCTAAAGGAACTGGTCACCTTTCCACACAGCTCAAAGGACCTGCCAGTCTGAGCACTCAAAGCAGACAACAGGACTGAGAAAGCAGACAGATTTCTACCTCTCTGTTGTGATTTTACCTTTCTCAAATATTGTAAAATAGAAGCACCAACAAACAAGTATCATAACCTGAACCTTTAACCTAGTTTTTGTAGGCTGAACCATTTTGAGATCTATCTCTAGGGAGTGTTTATGTGTGGTGTAAAAATGTCCCAGGCTGCCAACACATCAACAAGCAAACAGAGCAATAAAGGTTGGGCTATTTTTGTTTGTTTTGTTCACCATGCCTCACAGAGAACTAGCTGGCTAATGAAATTATATAAACCTGTTATGTGAATCCCTACATAGATACAAAATCCAAGTTCAGTTTGCAGAGTGAGTAGTAGGGAATTACGACATTATTGAATCATGATTATTTGGAAAACATTCCTTTCTTTCAGAGAATGCTAATAAATCATAGAGGAGTTGTGGATTTTAGCACAAATGATTAATGATAGCTGAAATATGATCTCTCTTCTTCCCAGGTTTGTGTCTAAGTTTGGGAACAAGAATACCCTGTGAAAAATATTGCTTTGTCCTGTATGTCCTGTAATCAACTGCAGCAGTAATTGGGCTACCAGTCAGAAATGAGGCTGCCTGGGACTCAAAGTGTGCTGAGAGCTGGAGTGGGTCTGTGTAAGCAGAGAGGTTTTCA
>NW_008664301.1:12415-13833 GCF_000695815.1 Acanthisitta chloris | reverse complement strand
GAGGCATAAGATTTACCCTTAAGTATGGCTACAGGAGTGGAACTATGCACTGCCCCTCTTTGCATGTTAAATTTCCCTCCTTTTTTCAAGCAGAATATTTGGGTAACCAAAGAGAAAACTAAAAAGAAAAATACATGGAGAATGCTTCACAAAGATGCTCCAAAAACTGTTCAGCAAAGCCAAAGCCCTTGGCAATGCTTTGAAAAATAAGGGGTGCATTCAAAGGAAGTTAGGCTCTGTTTCTGACGGATCACACAGACTTGTATTTTGGCAATTTTTTTACACAAGCAGCAGTGCAACTAATGCTAACTGTTATGGAACACAGACACACTACTGCTACAGCTTTGTCCCACAGCCTCTCCATCAAGAGGTGTTCCACCCAACAAGATCAGTGTTGATTTTTATAGCAACAAACACTATCAAAACACAATTATTTGCCCTTTAGCTGTGATTCAATCAGGGAATCAAGCTGTTCTCCTCACATATCACAGCTTCTCCTACTCAGTTTACCGTTTGGGGTGCATACAGGAGCTTAATATTCACCTTACAAGTAAATAAAATTTAAAATGTTTTTGAAACAGCTCATTCCATCTAGGCATAATCATTTTAGTAACTGAATGACAGTGCATTTCAATATTTACCCCTACAGCTATATGAGTTGTCACTAGAGGAGCAGAAACTTTGGAAAGTTTAATGGTTTTTTGATTTGAGGGTTTTTTTGGCTTCCATTATTTAGTGCTCCAAGGATTAATAGAGCAATGTTTGAAATTTCGCTTGAATACTTTCCTAGGACATAGACTATGAAAAGATGGGTCAGTGGTTTTAAAATAAACCAACTGATGCAAATGTTAAATGAGTCTTGTGCCCTATGGCAGTCCTATGGGAGATCTCTTAACCTAAGTACTTGAGAGCTGCTGGAAACTAGCCAGTTCCTCTTCCTTAAAAAGCTAAGTATTCATCTCCTCTGTAGATACCGTGAAGGTGGAAAGATCATACATAGCCTGGATCTAGCAGCTAAATGCAGTCATTTAGAGCAGTCCTCTTCTTCATCCATCAGGGTTAACAGATGGAAAGGGAAAGGCTTTGAACTTCAGGCTGCTGGTCTAGTTTGCTTTAGCCAGATTACTGCACAAAGCCATGCAGGGGGCTGTTAAAAATATAGATAAGTCTCTTCGTCTCCTAGAGGACAAACACATACTTCACCATAGAACATAGATTGCTAATAGCACTAATTGTCAGGTTTACTGTCAACTTCTAAAATGTCCAGAATTAAAGAAATATTCTGGGCTGGATAACACCAGAGTAAATTACATTAAAGCATAACTCTGTGCTTACAACATATCTGAATATCTGTACATTTGAAACAGATATAATTTATATTGGTTTCTTAACACTATGGCTTTTGATCACAAAAATGG
>NW_008664301.1:395-12363 GCF_000695815.1 Acanthisitta chloris | reverse complement strand
TTATGTAGTTAAATATTGTGGTTTAAGTGCTAAAATGCACAAAGTTGAAAAATAATTATCCATAGTGTTAGCCAAGAAAAACTTGGCAAGCACTCTAATGCCATAGAGCTGGAAATAGAGCTGCCATAAAGCACCTTTTTTTTCTTAAATAAGTAGGATTAGATAAAATATGTCAGTCAAAGACACCTTTTCAATAAGAATTGGGTAAAATTATCTTTTTTTTTCCCTTAAAAGAAGGAACATTTTCTTCAAATTCTGAACTGAATTAAACCATCAGTTTATGTTCTTTATTTCTTCTTATTTTCCTCTCAAGGAAGCATATTTTCAGGAGTAATAACTAAGACAGCACATTTAGAGCAAATATGAAAAAATACTTAAGGAAAATAAATTCCTGTGTATGCCGAATCAGGTAACTGTTATTTTCTAATTCCATTTAAACAGAAGCAAACTCACTAGATTTAAAATGTGTGTAAATAAATATTTATCATAGTTATTTATAAATAGGTATATAAGACAGACATTTGATCACTCAAGTAGTATTAGAATTGAATGATTCCTACACTGTTCTCATTAAAAAATTTCCTTGGGTTCAGAAAATTTTGAATTAGAATAGTTTCACAATTTTGGCTTGATTTTTGACAGATGTATTCCCAGAAATAGCAGTCTGTTAAGAACAATCTGTAAAATACAAAATAAAGTATAAAATTCAGCTAGTAAGTTGTTCACTGCAAATCCCTCTCCTTCATTTTAATAGCTAAAATTGAAACATTTTACTAAAAATATTAAATGACCATTTGTTTTAAAATGAACCAGTAATTTATTGAGATGTAAAGTGTAAAATTGCAGACTTTTCACATGAAAAACATTCAGCATTTACCTTTCTGTCTTGATAGCACTGGTAGAAGTGATACAGAAATTTCCTAATGTCACATGCAAAATTTTTATACAGACTTTGCTGTAGCTTAATGAACAGTTTTCCTTCCTTGTATGCTGTAAGACAAATAGCATTAATTCCTAGGCAACCTTAGCTAAAATAAATATGTTTTGTACTTTGTGGATGAAAGGGGGTACTTTATCACTATCAAATGCAGAGTGCCTCCAGTTTGTTATCAGCACACAGTGAATGTTTGCCTTAAGATGAACTTAATATCAAGAACCTTACAAATGAACAAATAAAAACCAGGCACTGATAAAAATGTGCTGAAAGTGTTCCTTTTGTCAAATGCAGTGAAGGTGCACTGTAGTTAGTGCTCTGTTGCATTCTGGGGCTAGACAGGATTACTCAATTTACAGTACATTCTATTTTAACTTCCCGGGACACACTGGAGGCCTGGGAAGACTCAAAAGTTCTGGTGACAGACATCGAAGATCTGTTGTCTTTCAATGAAGTGTCTCAAGGCCATTCTGACCTGAATTTGTGTATCCAGGTCTTTTGGCTAAGCTCAGAGGAGATACAGCTGGTGTTCTGGCAGCATGGATCTCTTCATATTGTCTCCTCCATGTGTTTCAGCTCTGGTTTAGATAGTGCACCTGTAGGATGGAAAGGGAATTTCCCCCATCCCAGCCCACCCCACTCACTTTCAAACTTGACCTATCTTGTTCTGCTGGGATTGCCAAAAAAAGGCTTAAGTCATGGTAGTGGTATTTTTCATCTTTGTGCAACTGAATAAAATTGAAGCTACTAATTAATTCTATATGCAACCTGGAACAGTCACTAAATCTTGACATGCTTTGACCCTTCCAGTTCAATTCAGTGATCTAAAGCCAATATCTGTTTCTCAATACTAATTCCATCATCCCAGAAAAATTGGTTTTCTCCAGCTGTGTTACTGGAAAATGATAAAATGCAGTGGAAAACCAAGAAAATATAGTGGGTTTTTCCATTCAGTTTAAACTGAGTGCTTTGAAAGAGTTAAACTAAAATGTGACATAAGAATTTGTCCAAACATATTCTCAGTTCTGTATGTCTGCTCCAGAAATTTCATGGATTTCTATCAATCAGCAGCTGCCTAAGCTGAATTGATCACAAATGCATGTCTGGAGCCTGATCTCCTTTCCTTGGTGCTTATGCAGGTTATACAGTCATACTGTTCTCCCTATCCTCTCCCCACATCCAAATTCTGTTCCCTCTCCTCTATTTTAATAGTGATGAAACATCATCTCCTGAACCTCATTCTAATAAAAGTTCAAAAAGGCAAGAAATAATTTAGACCTTCAGTGACTCTTCATTTTTGTGCTGAATTTAGGATAGTTCACAATTGAAAACATCAAAATTAAATAAAATTTCATCAAAATAAAACCATTAAAAAGCCCCAACAGAAAGCACAACCCAAAGCCTTTCTCATTAAAAGCACTATTTGTTTTTGTCCTAATTTATTTTGCATAAACCAAAACAGATCAACAAAAAAGTTAACTTTAACTAATCCATGTGACAGGGAGAGAATCAGCTGTCATCCCTCAGATCGTGAAGAGAAGCAGAACCAACACAGAGCAAGCTGTGTGAAAAGGCCTGCTGAGAAGCACTCTGCTGACAGGCACCACTGTGCAGGGACGATGCTCTGGCTGCCATCTCTGAGAAGTCTGTTGTGTCCCACATGGATTGACCAGGCTGATGTGGTTCCATCTCATGAGCCTAGAGCCAAAGCTCAATGGGGAAATGCCTTTTGCAGCCCTCCTCAACAACTTAGTGTCACATCCACTGGGCATCTTGAAATCCCGGGAACCTTTTCTAAACCATAAGTATAACCATAGTTCTATGAGATACAGATGATTTTTTAAATAGTTCACTTCTGTGAATCCCGTTTCATGATGGAGAAATGTCACCCCCCTGCTTCGGTGCCTATCAGATGACATGACCCTACACCTACATCTGTCATTTGATGCAGTCAGGAAGAATAGGGTCATTCAGAGGGTTGCTTTCCTGGGGCAGAGTCTCCAGCTTTGAAAATAAACATCTCAGCTTTTTCTTGACATTTCGTTTTGATAGTGACTCGAATGCACTTTGGCATTTGTCTAGTAACAGGAGATAATTACACCAGAGTAAGATGGTCTCAGAGGGCCCTTCCGTTACACTTCTGGAGTTCCTGTTGGGATCAGTTGCTGCCTCTTGATCTTCTCAGTGATCTACCATCCTGTGAAATATCATGCCGCACAGCAGATGCTAACAATCTACATTCACTGAAGATCTCAGTTGGAATATTTTCTTTTTGCATTTTGTCCTGTCCATAAATCTTTTATATGGAAGTTTTGAGAAAAAAAAAAAACCCAACCAACAACTAAGTAAAGCTCATATGACATCTTAATCACCCATTTATTTTATTTCAAATTATACATCCTACTGCTACAATATGAAAGTAAGCAAACTTAGAGAAACATCAAGCTAAGTCTATAGTTACTGTGTACACTCTAGTAATTATTTTTGTAGCATCAAGCCTAGAGACTTTGAACAAAACTCTGACATCAGTATTTATCATACTGTTTGTCAGAATGGTAGCTTTATCACAAAGCTATTTTTTAAGGGGTAAGCTGTTGGCCTATCACTCAACTCCTACCCTGTAGGCAGCTTTTTGCCTGGATTTAGGTCTTTAGTCTCTCCAGCTATATGGATTTCCAGGAATTTAAACACTCACCAGTCTGTGTTTTAATGTGTTTCAGAACTTTCCTGCCACTCCAACACATTAAGGAAGTGTCTCCAGGGAAAATGTAGCGTTTATGTTGTACTGTACCTCTTCAAGACTGCAGCACTTTCCCTATCATGTCTTACTATGATTACTGGTCATGACCAGACCATCACCTAACCTCCACTTTGTTTTTCATTTCCCCTGTTTGGAAATTCACTCCATATGAGTATGAGAGGGGAGAAAAGGTCTGAATTCTCTATTCCTGGGTCAGGCAAAAAGACAGATGTGCTATGTTTAGTTCTTTTCCTTTTCCTTCCATGTGACTCTAGCAAGAGTCCTTAATACCATTACTGCAAGGAAATCTTGGCTCCCTACTGATTTTGCTGATATGCTTTAAAAATAGGAACAGAAGAAGACACATTCTTAAGTAGGTGTCCATAATGCTCTACTGACAATATGATCTTTATTAACAGCTTGCTCCCTGGTTTAATGTTAACAAGTGTGCAATGTGACGTAGACATGTTCACAACTTTGGTAGGTGGACTGGCACTGTTGTTTTGGAAGCCATAGGGGTGTAATGAGGTGACATATCCAAAGGCTTCATACTTAGATAGGGTTTCTATATGGATTTAAAATGTATTCAGATATCTTGAATAAACTGAGAGAGCAGCCTTCCTCAAGACATTTGGCACTTTAGATGTAATTAGAAGCCAAAAGTGGAAAAGACTTATTGAAATGGTTCTAAACTTCAAAAAACTGCACTTTGGAGGTAGTTACAGGAATGGGGAAGGTTCAAGGGTTATAGGAAATATAAAAACCTTTCTGCATGTTACCATACAGTTCAAACCTCTGTACTACCAAGTCCTTTCACCACTTTAGCCAGCTTTGTTATCTTCCCACATGCAGAACACTCAGAAGAGTTAGGAAACCAAGATTTATTCATCTTATCCTTCTTTAATGTCAACATTAGGTTTCGGTATACAAATGAATCAATAGGTATTTGTCTGCCAAGAATTGAGTCCAGAATTCTGGATTTCTTCTGTAACAGCAGATAATTTTGCTCACACTTCAAGCATATGCTCTATTTTAAGTATTAGCTTCTCATACAGTAGAAATTCAGAGACATGTACTTTGGTCCTGGTGATATAAACAAGGGTGCTGATTTGCAGACGTCGGATATTAAAATAAATTCATTAGAAATCTATCTGTACCTAAGTATTCTGAACTTGTAGCTGACTCCTATTTTTTGCACTGTCAAGCCTCAAATCAATGTACTGAACTCCCTATCTTTTGGGAAGTGTACATGTGGATTTAAACTTTGTGTCTCAAGCCCATTCCTGGAGTTAAATTGAATGTGCAAGTCTATCTATATTGGACTGAATCTGAACTCATGATGGGGCAGGCCAGAGTTAGTTGTACTGAAGTCAGTGGAATAGACCACCATCTCATAACTTTCGTATCCATTGAATTTCGCTTACTTCAGTGGAGTTTATTTTGATATGAACAGATTGAATGAGTTTAGAGTCAGACTTCTTGTTAAAGTCACTATTTTTCTTTTGATTTTACTAAAAATCCCAATATAGTAATGCAGAAATAAGATGAGGCATTTCTGCATAAAGTGCTGGATAAATTTCTTTAAAATAAACACATGAAAAGTTTTGTATTGTCTCTATATAGAAATGTATGCTGATAGCTAAGAGAGAGGAGAAATATTTTGCAGCATTAAATCATTTTTTACAGTTCAATCATCTGGAAGATTTCCATATGTCATATTTACATTCACTTCCTATTTAATGTAATACAGACTTTTTACATGCATTGACCTCCTTTTGTTTTACAAAAGAATTTTAATGGGGAAAGTGCAAGACCCTGAAGCAAGACAGTGTTCCTTTAAGAAAATTTTTTTCATTTTCATTGCTCAGATCAAGCTGTGAAATAGACCAAGCAAATGTAAAGGTTTCATGTGTTACATCCAAGCCAAAGAGTTATCAAATTCAGTAATCACAATGAATGAACATGAAGTTATAAAATCTTATAATCTTTTGGGTTGAAGAAGGCCTTTAAGATCATCAAGACCAACAATCAACCCAACACTGCCAACTCCACCACTAAACCATGTTCCTAGCTGCCACATCTACACATCTTTTAAATCCCTCCAGGGATGGTGACTTCACCACTTCACCAGGAAGCCTGTTCCAATGTCTGACCACGCTTCCCATGATGAATTTTTTTCTAATATCCAATCTAAACCCCTCCTGGTGTGATTTGAGGCTGTTTCCTCTTATCCTGTCACTTGTTGCTTGAGAGAAGAGACCAACCCCCACCCTACTACAACCTCCTTTCAGGTAGCTGTAGAGGGTGATAAAGTCCCCTCTGAGCCTCCTTTTCTCCAGTTTAAAGAATCCCAACTCCCTCAGCTGCTCCTCAGAGGAGTTGTGCTCCAGACCCTTCATCAGCTTCATTGCCCCTCTCTGGATTTGCTCCAGCACCTCAATATCCTCCTTGTAGTGAACTGAACACAGGATTCAAAGTGCAGCCTCACCTGAGCTGAGTAGAGTTGTACTTGAATGGTTGATATTCACACTCAAATGCCCTGAAACGCTCTTTTATCAGCTCTATGCTGGTCTTAAAAATGCAAGTCACTTGCACTGAAATTCTTCCAGATTATCAAATGCTACTGTTACAACCTAGGATGGTCCATAAATGCTGAGTTTCTGAGCACAGTCCAGTCACCCTGATGGTTAAAATGTGTAGCAGAATGCTTTTCTATTGAGGAAAGAGAATTATTTTAGGGACTGTAGGAGGTGACAAGATAATGAATCTGTGAGCTTCAAAAATAATTTTGCAGCCATATTCTGCCCCAGTTGGACTATAAAATTCTACTGGATGGCATAAACCAAGATTTAGCCTAAAGAGTTCTGTGTACTTTATGTTGAGGCATCTTTAACTGATAGAACTATTGTGGACCCACATGATTATAAATTATAATATGCAAAGAATGAAATGTAGCTGGTTTTGTAACAAGGAAAGTTACAAACAAATTGACTTTATAAATCAACCACCACATTCAGAGCCAGAGAAAGCAAATATAGGTTCTATGGAAACACCTGGATGGCATTCAACATGGTTCACAGAAAGTAAACAGGACAGAAAAAAAGAGTCCTAGTCCTCTCTTACTACTGTTCTGAAGGAAAGCCTGCATTTCAGGACTTGATTCCCCGGGCCTTAATGCGGATTGACTGGAGATATACCAGTGTCCTTTCATGATGGTTCTCTATCAAGAAGCTTGACAGAATAACTGTCAAATTTCTGCATATTTGGGCTGGGAGTGGGGAGGAGTGTGGGGGAGAGTGTGTGTAGGTGTGTCCAGCACCCTGTCTCTCTTCACATTAGTCACTACAGCACCAAAAACTGGTCCATTAATTCGCTGCTGAATATTTAGACAAGAAGGCTGCTTTTCACAAATGAGAAAGTTACAGAAGACCCCATCAGTGCCCAGTTTCTACACTGGAACAACACCTATCTGCAAACAAAATACGCTGAAGTGCTTAAAGGTGAGAATAACTAGTCACACAAGAAGAATGTGATTCCACCAGATTTTGGGGAATGGTATCTCCAGGTACACCTACTGTTTGCTGTTAGGTTTGCCATCCCAGACAAAGGGTAGACTAGAGGGGACTAAAACAAGTTTCAAACACACTGTTGTACTTTATGTAACAACACAAACACATTTGAACTCTCCTTACTCTTTCTTAAATAACAAAGAAAATGTTTTTGTGTTCTTGGCTGTTTGGTTAGTTTTGAAAACTAAGACCAATGCTGAGTAATTGCTGGGTTGCCAGTACTACTAATGCATGTGATTCCAGCTCAAAGGCAAGCGTTGTGCCTCTGGCCCCCATAACCCTCTGGGCCAGGACAAACACCTACGTTGATTTGGGGGAGGACAGCTGGGGTCTGGAAACAGTCAAATCAGTGTGTTCCTGGTACCATACATGTTGCACACCCTGCAAGGATTGATAAGGCCCAAGCTGACTGATATACTTGCATTTGCACTGTGTTAAGCTGCATTAGGTGGGTTTATTGTCTCAGGTTCCTCATGTATACTATTTCCCTAAACCTCCTTTTTGTTCCATCGTGTAAATGCAGTTTATGTAAAGTGCTAGTCTTCTTGCAGGTTTAGGGCATGCAGGAGAAGGTATTTCTCTTCAGTTTTGAGAGAGCCTCCCAAATCCTTAAGTTTTAAGTTTTGTTTCAGGCAAAAATCTTCAAACTCATCGACCTGATTGTGGGTTTGCATCATAATGCTGTTTTGAGCTGTCAGTAAGCCACTGCTGCAGTCCATGCTGACTGGAAACTTTTGGAAGAACAGTTCCTGACCTGAATAAACCTGGCCTCCGTTAAAAGTTTGCAACAAAGTCCGAAGTAATTTGCTACTGAATGTTTTGTATGTTACTTGATATTCCATATCCATCTCCTTGACAACCAGCTCATCACTATTTATTGTTTGCATGGTTGTACCAGCAAAGAGGGGTCTCACTAAAGCACGGACACAAACTTTATTTTTCTAGACACTTCTGTCTGCTACCTATGGCAGTATGTCTGTAAATTATGAGCATTCACTTGGCACTGCCTGCTACTGTTGATATGATGTGGTCTTTACTCTCTTGCCTATATTCCACATGCAAGAAGCTAATCAATCTGACCATTTGCTGAGTGAGTTGACATCTGCAAGAACCAGATGTTAAGTTCTAGAATTTATTTTTCCAGTAGGGTCACTTAGGTCTCTGATTTGTTTCCTAGCTAGCTCTTCTTAAGTCTTTTATCTGCCTTCTTGGCAGATTTCCATCACAACAATAAAGCATTTATAAGTCTCAGTTTCCCCATAATCATCATCTCCAACTGCAATTCCAAGAAGTCCCCTGTGTAATGATGTGAAGGTTTTATTTTCCTTGTGAAAGCTGTGAATGCAGTGCAGATTTTGTTATGTCAGATACAATATTCGTATCTTGTTTATAACTGCTCAAAAGAACATACTGTGAAGCTTCATTCACAGAATTGACATTTCAAATTTATCAGAACAGGATTTACACTCTGATGTTTCTACAATTACAAAAGTTATCTCTGATGGGTGGAGGAACAAGTTTGTTTTGGGTGGAGTGAATCCATCCAAGTCTCCATGGGGAGCAAAGAAAGGACATGAAAACCTGGGATAGCCTTTGCAATCATACTGATAACAAACAATCACCCTGAAAACACTGGGGAAAAAATTAAATTAAACACCACACATTTTCCGAGTAAGATTTCTTACTCTTCGCTTACATTTACCCACAGATTTATTTTAAATAGAACAAACTTGCAATAAATATATAAATGAACCATTTTAAGTGAGTGCCGTTTTCAAACTCCATGTGTTTTAGCTTTGCATGAAGAAAAGCATGAAAAAAGAAAATATTGCCTGATATGTCGACACTTATTAATCAATATCTAACAGAACTGTACTTGCATCTTCAAATTACTGCTGCCTCTTTAGTAGATTTGTTTTTTTAATATTTGGATTACAGTTCTGTCTCTTTTACGGTTCTGCTATGAAAAAGTATGTGGTTCTAAGAATTTCTTGAGTTACTTTTCAACTCTTCATACTTACATGTGTTTTCCAGAAAGTTTGTGTCCAGTTTCTTTTCAGTTTGTTTTCCATGTAAGCTTGAAATTGCAGGTTTTCTACTGTAGAGTTTGGAAAGTATCTAGAATTCAAGCAAGGGTTTGGATGGGTGTTAGGAAGGATTTTCTGTACACATGTTTTTTTCGATTAAATGCTTCAAGTGAAAGAATTGCAAGCCATCCCGTAAGTTGTGGAAAGGAGATTAAAGGCATGGCACATTCGGCATAGCTTTCCCCACACCAATATGGAGTTACTATCCTAATGTACAAGCAATATCCAAAAATACATTAGTAGTTGTTCCCATCAATCAGACATTAGATGAATGCAGTGGTTCAGACGCAAAGCCTAGCTCAGAAGGTCCATGAACTTGCAATTCCCAGCAGTGAACAGGGTACATTACAGAAGAACATTATTAACCCCTCACATCTCTATAAAGCTCTTCCTATCGTCTGTATGTTACTGGTTACTGTCACAGATGAGCTACTGCATAGAGTGCCTTTTGGTCTAAATCAGGCCAGTTGCACTGACGTTAAACCTTTTTGCTTGGGAATGTTGCTGTGTTATCATTATTGACCTTCATTTGCACTTTCGGGTTGAAAAACTCTGATTTGGGAATGGCATACAAGCCCAAATCATCCACTCACAACAATGTGCAAAATTATTATTTGTGCCATCCGCCAGCAGTCAAAGATGCAGTCACTCTTGTACAAGCCTCAGATGACACTGTAGTTACTACATCAAAGAAATAAAATCCAAGGAACAGAATTCTTCACCTTTTAGTCATGATAAGTGGAATTTCTTCTCCAAACTCTTTGAGGATGTAGGTACCACTTCACTTGGGTAAACACAAGATCATAGAATGAAGTGTATACAGTGGTGCTGGTAGTGACATGCAGTATCATTTTCTCCAAAAGATGTTTTCAGAAGTCAAGGCTGCATCTTCTTCATGAATAACATAAGCTGGCCCCTTTTGTTGTCATGGATTCATGTGCATCAGGCCTTCTTAGAGATGATTATTTTTTCCATGTTCATGACTTACTGCGAGCCTGCTGTTAGAGCAGTCTTTGGCACAGCTGATTAATGTCCTTTAAGAGATTGTCCTTTCTATAGGGATGAAAAGATTTAAATAATTTGAAGGGGAGAAAGCAAATAGCAGTGATGAAAGCTTTGAATAATGGGTACAAAACTCAGAAACAAGATTTCAGCCACCTGATTCTGTAATTTATCACAATACCTAATTAACAGCATCTTTTTATGCAAGGAGGTGCTGTGAAAATAAGCACAAGAAACACTCTGAATGTTTCTGGCACTGTTGTGATAATGTTCTGTCACAGGTCTAGTATTTAAGAGAATTCACAAGCTAGTATTTGTCTCACTCTTAAGTGCCAGCTGTGACTGTTGAAGAGAACCTCCAGTGGCACCAGTCAGATGATAAGGCATTCACAACTGGGTTTGAATTCTCCCCAGCAGGTTGCTCTACTCTGTTTGGGCAGGATGGCTTCCAGGGAGTTGATTCCTTAAACTTCAGATTATTTTCATCCCTTTGTTTCCCTCTGTTTATTCCCTCTGGATAAAAAAAATCAGTTACTATATTTAAAACATTTTTGTTGTTGTTCTAAGATTGCATCATTCATGTGACATATGGATCATATGTATAAACCTTGCATGACTTTTCTTACTGTGTAGATCTCAAACATGCCTTCTTTTAGTGATGCCAGCAGCTTTGTATCCTTGATACTACAACAGAAAGAAGGTGGCTTTATCTTCATCCTCTTCTGACGTGCAAGTAAGTTATCTCCATGGTCCTCTGTGCTGTTGTTTTATCTAGAATCATATTTTGTGCATTTGTAAAACTTAACAAAAATAATTTATGCTTGAATTTGTGTAATTTGGTCTTAGTAACAAAGTCAGAAGTATTTCCTAAATTATGCAGAGTAACAAACAGACAAAGAGGGCACATAGGATGGCTTTTATTTCAGAGTAGGAGCTTCTGGTATAGTTCTGAAGATTAAGGCAAGTACTTCTGTATTTAGTTTTAATGGTTTGATTAATTTTTTCCACCCTTTGCTGCCTCTTAGCGATTATGGTGCTAAGAGTG
The DNA here is from genome assembly GCF_000695815.1 of Acanthisitta chloris. NCBI lineage: Eukaryota > Metazoa > Chordata > Aves > Passeriformes > Acanthisittidae > Acanthisitta > Acanthisitta chloris. The sequence goes on along the minus strand of NW_008664301.1, from coordinate 986 downwards.
AGCAGGCCTATGACTTTTATTTCCACATTTCTTGGTCAGCAAGACTTCACAGAGGCAAGGGAAAAGGTTTGCCATGTCTGTTCATCCTACCTCTACAAAGAAGCCTTCAATATGAATATATCAAGTTAAATATGGTAGATATGCATGACTCATATGTGAAGACAAGGGCAGACTTGTTTTTTAACGTAAATGAAGCAATTGCATTGTGAGTTACAGTCATCTGTCTTAAGTGCTGTTTCTGTTTGTCCCTTCAGTTGGGTTATACACGACGGCTTTCTCTTTTCCAAAGACGCCTTACATGCAAATGCCAATTGTTAGCCAGTGTAAACTTTCCACTTCAAATTGCTCAAAGTACCAGTTTTCTTAGAATCATAGAATCAGTCGGGTTGGAAAAATCTCAAAGATCATTGAGTCCAACCCTACCCTCATTACTAGGCCATGACACTAAGTGCCACATCCAGTCTCATCTTGAAAACCTCCAGGGATGGTGAATCCACCACCTCCTCAGGCAGCACATTCCAATGCCTGATCATTCTCTCTGTAAAAAATCTCTTCCTAATATCCAACCTAAACCTCCCCTGGCAGAGCTCG
>NW_008664301.1:0-328 GCF_000695815.1 Acanthisitta chloris | reverse complement strand
AGTTGTAGAGGGTAATAAGGTCTCCCCGAAGCCTCCTCTCCTCCAGGTTAAACATCAGCAGTTCCCTCAGATTCTCCTCAAACTTGCGCTCGAGTCCCTTCCCCAGCCTCGTTGCTCTTCTCTGGACCTGCTCCAACACCTCAATGTCCCTCCTGAACTGAGGGGCCCAGAACTGAGCACAGGATTCAAGGTGTGGCCTCACCAGCGCCGAGTGCAGGGGCAGAATCACCTCCCTGGTCCTGCTGCCCACACTGTTCCTGATCCAGGCCAGGATGCCATTGGCCTTTTGGGCCACCTGAGTACACTACTGGCTCCTGTTCAGCTTTCT
>NW_008664300.1:48465-56570 GCF_000695815.1 Acanthisitta chloris | reverse complement strand
AACCTGGCTGGTTCTATGATTCTATGACTGGAAAAGTCAGTCTGGGACACAGTTGCAATCCTTACATTTCTTGCTTTAACCACCACTTGGAGCATCCAAAATATTTTGAAAGAATAATCAAATAGTTCCATTTTTGCTTAGCTGAGTCACTGAACTCATTTTTTGCCCATGTACTGAGTGGACCCACTGAACACCTCTGTTGGAAATACAATCACTTTTCTGTAATAGCAGTTTCACTGTACAGTCTTGATGACCTGCCTCTTTTCAACTTGTACAAATTTTTCCTTCATAGGGAAGGAGGTTTGGTTGAGACTTAAAAAAGTCATTGCATTGCACAGCTATTCTTAAAACACCCCTAATTTCCAAGTGCCTTTGCCAAGGAAAATATCATAAACAGGTTTTTTGTTAAACAGGGAAATAAGCAGAGAAGCAGAACTAAGTATTACTGGGATAGTGAGATGAAAAGGAAATTGCAAAAAGAAATTCAGGTACACAGCAAGGGAAATTGGCACAATTCTGCCTGAACATCTTGATGAGAATCAAAACTGCCAAAAAACATTCACTGAAACCAGAGTGATCTCAGATATTTTAAGCGCTGCACAGATGCCAGCACTTGAAAGAAGTCTTAACGTTTCCTAAAAGAAAAAAGGGAAGGAAAGTGAAGGAACCTGGTGATCCAGGCATCTCCACATAGAAAGATCAGCAATATGGGAGAAAGAAATGCATTTTTCTTCAAATCTTCTGGTGCTAAAATTAACAGGAATCCAGACTGGAGCTGGATTTAATCTGTGGATTCTGTTTGCAGTGACTTTAATTGTTACCTGAAAAAGTGTGGAAGGTGACTTCACCTTCAGGTGATAGAGATAAACCAGATACAACTTTAAGTCAGTGTGTGCCTTAAAGCAGGGAAGGTTATGTGGGCAATTTGACACAGGCATACCTGACATTCTTCCCAAATTGGAGTGAAAAGACCAGCCTATGATTTATAGAAAGGGAAGGCAAAGCTGCACAAAGGCCAGGGGCAGGAAAGAGATCAAAGTCTTAAACAAAGCAAGCTTTCCTTATCAGATTGAGGCTTTTTTTTTTCCAGTTCAGAAAACATTTAAAATACTAATTTCCAGCAAAAACCTGATTTTCAGAATCATCCTCTGAAAAAAAATAATAAACCATGGATAAAAGAAGCTTCAGTTTTCTTGTCTATTTTTATTTGGTTTATTTCCTTTATCATTTTTCCTATTCTTTTACTTTTTCAGTTGCAAAATAGAAAGACTTAACAGAGAGAGAAAAAGAGAAAATATCAAGCAGCCACAAAGAAACCTGGACATTTTCTGTTTAAATGCTGGGGAAATATCTTGCAGTAATAAGGTGTTTATGCTGTATGTAAAGGCCTTCAAAGCTAAAACATTTTTAAAGATCATTTTTCTATAATCATTACTTCACAAGCCCTGTAATAACACTCTGAGTCTTACAAAGCATTTCTGATATTTCAAAATTTTCCAAACTGCACTTGAATAAAATCACAGTGGTAACACTTGAAACAAACAATAATCCTGGAGGTCTGAGTGTTCAGGTATCACTCAGCATCAGTTTGAAAACAATGAATCTAACAGGACTGTCTATTTCTTATTCTCTCTCCAGCTTCTCTTTTTAAAGACAACATTTACAGGAGTATAGGGCTCACTGTTTCTTGTTCCTGCCTAGTGCCCTATGCTGAATGGCAAGCAGAACAAAACTAGCAGTTGCTACTGCCAATCCATGGCCAGACATGGCTAAAGACAGTAAATTTTCAGGACAGATAAACAGGGTTTATTTCATTAAATGGCTAAATTTTTTGTATTTGCATTTTCCTTTAGAGGTTTCTAGTTCAGCCATGTTCTGAGGTTTTCACTTAACGCTCAGGCCTCCCAAATATTGCAGTTTCTCACAGCTCTGTGCTCATTCCAGGCCTGTGACTCTCTTAATTCTCTTCAGGCTGCTGAAAAGACAAGGTAGAACAGCAGTCAGCCAGAAAGACACACTTATTTTCATTTTTCATGCAGCTGAGAAGAACATCTCAGTGAGGCCCTAAGGGCAACAAGGACTTTGATTTATTCCAGAAACTGCTTTCTTAGACAAGGTGCTCTCTTGGCAAAATTGAAAACTATAAAGGCTTGGGGAAGGTTTTGACTTCCCACCTCACTTGAATATTTTTTGCACTGTATTTTGCATGGCCCTGTCAGCCCCCCCAGCAACAACACAACATTTCCCGATGGCATGTAAATCTGTTGCCTTCATTGTTCGTAATAGCAATAATTTTTATACAAACACAGTATTTAAGAAGTATTTCAAATCCTCATTAATTTCAGTACCAACAGGAAGAGGAAACTAGGGCAGGAAAAACCTGCAACTACTGTTATGTACTCCCAGTAACATCAGTCACACCACATCAGTACACTGTCTTCCTTGTTCTTCTCTCTCCTGCTCAGCTATCCAGAGCCAGCTCATAGAACAAAAGCTAGATTAGACATTTGTATGAATAAGAATAGTATCTACTATTATACTACCTAATGAAAAATGTCCAAGGATATCAACTGTCATGCTTCAAGGGGATAAAATGATTGCCAGCTGGGGTCATGAAAAAATAGCTTCCCAACCCACACCCATACAATGCTTCAATGTAACTACGGTGGGAACACAATGAGCATTCAAACCTCTCTTGAAACATCCACAACTGGAAGCAGTGGCAAGAAAAAACTTACCTCTTTTGTACCTACAGCAGTACAAAAAAACCAGACCAAAGTAATATAGGAATTTTGGCTTTCCACTTGTAATGCTGGCACATGAGCCACATATGGCTGGTTTGTTGCAATTCATGCCAACACTTTAATGAGTGCCTGTGAAGGCTCTACAGTTACTTTGCAGCATATTGTCCACCTGTCCACCAAGGGCTGATGTTACAGTTCTGCACACACTGTTTAATTCTAGTTGTTCTAATCACTGGTCCTGCAAGGTTAAACCTGATAGCTCTTCCTAACTCAACACATTGAAGTCCCCTACCCATCAGGACACTAAAACACACTCTCAGAGGCACGTGTGCAACTCAGGCTCCACTACTCTCTCTCTACATATGTTCCTTTTGTTCCTTCAGTCAATATTAAGTACAACTCTGAGAAGCCAAGTTTCTTCTTTATTTACCAGGCAGAAAAAGGATTTATCTGGCTGCTAGTGCTATAGATTTAACCCACTATCTGAGAATTAGGCTTGTCTTTTTATTTCATACATAATTTTTAAAAGAACAATCATACAATCACAGTGGAGATATAATTTATGAGATGGTGTCTTCTCCTGGACCTGTGCAAGTTATGAATCAGGAGTAGCTAATATAAAGTCATAGAATCACAGAATGGTTTGGGTTGGAAGAGACTTTAAAGACCACCTAGTTCCAAACCACCTGCCATGAGCGGGGACACCTTTCACTAGACTGAGTTGCTCAAAACCCCATCCAACCTGACTCTGTACACTTCCAAGGATGGGACCATCCACCACCTCTCTGAGCAACCTGTTTCAGTGTCTCACCACCCTCACAGTAAAGAATTTCTTCTGTATATCTAATCTAAACTGCCACTCTTTCAGTCTGAACCCATTACTCCTTGTTCTAGCACTACAGTTCTTGATGTAGAGTCCTTCTCTGGACTCCCTGTAGGCCCCCTTCAGATACTGGAAGGTTGCTATAAGGTCTCCATGCAACCTTCTCCTCTCCAGGCTGAACAGGCCCAACATTCTCAGCCTGTCTTCATAAGGCAGCTGCTCTAGTCCCCAGATCAACTTCATGGCCCTCCTCTGCACTTGCTTATAATATGTGTATTAATTACTGGGTCTCCCTCATTCTTTCACCTACTCCTCTCCTGTAACATCATTTCTTTCCAGAGTTGACATTGTATGTATCTTTAAATCCTGAAACATCCACATAAGGCTGTAGAAGTGATACAGAAATAAAAATGCTGAACAACCAAACTATCTGCCTCATTTCAGCATTCTTTTCACAGTTACCCTACCTGCAATATTACAGAAATGAAGCAGATACCATGTTGTGCCTGCCTTCCCTCTTGATGGTCAACATTCTTTGGGGAAAATGTTTTGGTAGGTGGGAGAAGATTAAGAGATAGAAGAATGAAGTTCTCAGTTTACAGACCCAAGGAAACTTTGAAATGCATCCTCAGGGGGTTCTGATTCTAGATTCATCTAATAGGTTTAAGAGGTTTTTCCTTGTCAGTCATCAAGAAAACAGGTACATCTGGGCTGTGTGTCTGGTGCAGTCCTACAAGAATGCAACAGCCACAGTCACATATAGATTAATATTCGGCTTCCAATGTGGCTGAAGTTTTATCCATTTGTTGACTTGAGAACTAGGTCAGTGCCTTAAATTGGTACTGAAACTAAACTGGAAACAGCAGAAAGTAAGCTTTAGATGCCCATGGTAGTCTGAAGCATGGAGAGAGAAGGCAGGCAGGCGATCACATGCTGTCCCCACTGAAATCTGCACATCTTCAAACCCAGCTTAGATAGAACAAACAACAGCAACACAATCTGGAGGTAATGAATGAATTGGCATAGTGTGGCCAGATGCTGTGTAAGGGAAGAAAAGTCAAACTTTCCTAGAAAGCTGGAAGTGAAAGATTACATTTTTAGAAACTAATGTAAACCTGAGCTTCCTCGGATAAAGTGTGCTGATGTGTCTCAAAGCTTCAGCTGGCCTAAACACTGTAAGAACAAGATTTAAAAATATTTTTTTTTTTAAGTTTCAACTTCTATGACCAGATCTAACCTTTAAAGAAGTCTGGGGTTTTGCCTGCTTATTTATTTTTATTTTTTATACACACACTTACTTATGTGTATATGATGACAGGACTTTACCAGAGAAAAACTGTTTCACACTTGATTTCCTCTTACAGGAAAGGGTGACTGTAAATTCCAGGGTCAGAGATGATTTGTTCAAAACCTAAATCAAATGATGGCTGTGAAGAGTAAGTATAGACGTGTGCAAGAAAACTGCTGATCTCCAAGAACTAGAGTATTTCCTAGCCTCTATATTTACATACTGGAAGATTCTGAACTGGAAATCCAGTATTTTAGTTTATAAAGAGCACAAAAGACTTATAACTTTTTTATTAATATGCATATGGCACACAAAGCAGTATTACCAGGTGTCCTGGGTGAGTGCTGTTTGACGTCAGAGACTAAACCCCATGCCTTTTCCTGTTAAAAACACAAACAAATGGAAACAATAGATTAGGTAACTGAATTCAGATTTTCCAAGCCAGCACACAACTGATGGCTCACTGTTAGCAAGAAGATGAATCGGATTTAAAGCACCATCACAGGGAAGACAAGAGACAAGAGGTGAGCTCAGACCACTGGGCCGGGGGACTACTGTAAACACTGATTCAATCCTATCGTGACATAGGTAACCAGTTACTCAGAAAAGGAGGTGCTCTGTCTCTAAAAGGCAAATACTTATGACCTCCAATAGAAGTCAACATTGGCTAATGGTTTAATTTCCTATTTCAGACCATATTACAGCACAAAGATACATGTGGTAGCTGAGTACTGAAGGCAGGATAAATCAACCAGGCCAGAAGCTGGTGTTGTCCCAGCTGGATTCCTCTAGTGACTAAGGGGAGCAGGGCATGTATCTCAGGTAAGGCTGTTGACCTTTTCCTTTGCCTGGTCAAATAGAAGGATTTATGGAAACAAAGTAGCCCCTTTGCCAAGCTTGCTATCTCAAAGAGGAAAGAAATATTTCACCAGTTCCTGTGCTTGTCCAGCTTTCCCATGTTACTCCAGTTTCAGGTTTCAATCCACTCGTATGTGAGAAAAGAAAGAGACTATACTGTGTTGTTAGCCAAAAAGACATTGCAACCTCAGGAAACCTTCAGAGGGTGATGTTCCAAGTTAGGCATAATGCACTGCTCCTGCTTTAGGATCTTGTGCTCTCTGGACAGTCACAGGGAAAAGACACATATGCTTCCAGAAGGTTGTACCTGCATTTGATGTGTGAAGAAGACAACAGAGGTATGTCGCAGATTACTATTATGTATTTTGCAGCTTCCTGTCCCACAATTAATTTGGAGGTTTTCTGCAGTGAGAACAAAGGGATTCCAGGCAGGACACCACTGTCCAGGCTACACATGCTTTTTCTTATGTCAGCAGTCAGCTCTAGGTGCTGCATCCATTCCCAGGCTAGAGCTCCAAGATCTCATGTTACTGAACTAATCCACTATGTGGCAAAACTTTGCAGCTGGGAGTCAAATTCTCAAATCATCACCTACAAGTCAGCCACTGTTCTACAGAGAAGGGATGGAAGAGATTGAGTCTTTTGACACAGTTCCAGTCTGTTTTCCCCATCTCCTCTCTCACTGTAGGGGAGGTTACAAATAAACAAGAGTTGCATCTATTTCAGTACACTGAAATACAACTTCAGATCCTCTGAAGTTAAAACAAACCAATCTGAGAGCTGCGATAGAGCTTTGAGGAAATCTATATTCAGTCAGGCACACCTAAATGTAAAAACATGAATAGGCTGTGGCTTCCTTACTGCCTGGGTTTCCTAAGGAAGGGCGGACCCATTTCCAGGTATCATGGACTTGGGTGGAGGGAAGGGGGAAGACACTAGCAGCAACAACATCTGACATCAATCTTTGCTCTCCTGATCTTAAAATACAATGTGAAACCAGAACAAGTGTAGATATCGAAGACTCCAGCAGGGTTCCACATCAATCAGGCTTTTCAGGCTAAGCTATATTGAAAACCAGGAGCAAGACAGCAAATATTGGATAGCAGGACGATTTCTGAGCTCTTGTATAGTCAGAAGACATGACAGATTTAAATCCACAGCCCTCAGATTTGCAGTTCAACTCAGAAGCTCAGGCCACCCCTGCCTTGTTCCCAGTCCCTGGGTGGCAGAGGAGTTAACAGTACAAATAGCTACCTTTGGGGACAGGCCACTTAAGGAAATTAATCCTGCCAGCTCTCCTTCACTGACAAGGGGCTCCAATAAGGCTGTACATAAGCAGCAGAGAATCCTTCCTCAGCAGGGTCTCTTTTCAGGCAGCAGAAACTGCAAGGATTTGAGGAATACAAGCACCAACCACTCTCGGCTGTCCAAAGGAGAGGGAATAACTAGCAGAGCAGTGCAAGGACAGTGAACAAAAGGCAAATTTAGACCTAATATTAGGTCTGAGAGTTCTTATGACTGGAGGCTAACCCTCAGGGATTGCATGGCCCAGTGCCCTGCTGCTGCACAGGCCACCAGACCTGCTCCACTGCTTGAGATCAGTCCCTCCCTCTGGTCAGAGGACTCAGAGAGATACAATAGTGGGTCTAGTTCAGGCTCTGTGTCTGGGAACATACACTTTAAAAGTGGGCACAAAATGGTGTAAGTGCAGCTCCTCTGAATGGGTTGGCCCCTTACAGTATGATAAGCAGCCCTTGTCCTTTAGGATGCCTGTTCAGACACTGCAAGGAAAGTAGAACTTGAAGACAGAACAAGGGCAGAGGTAGTCTTGAAAGGAGGATTGTGAAAAAATGCTACAGACCTGCTAGAAATCAAGTATATTTGGCTTCTGTTTCACTGTTACAGGTCAAGTATTTTGTCTTTTTCCCTGCTACATTTGAATCAAGCATCTTTAAAGCCAGGTGCAGGTACTTTTAATCAGCTATGCGTCCAGGCCTAGCATTTCACATTCATTATTTTAAAGGCATCATTAAATACAATTATGAAATACTGAAAATGGTAAATTAAATCAGAGTTTATATATCCCTACTGTGCTGGACCATTTATAAAAATACTGAAGTAATGATAACACTAAACTTTGGTTTATAATAAAAGGAATTTAAGACTGGACCATATTATTTAAGATTTTATATATTTAAAATAAAGATTAATTTAAATGTTAGGAGTATAGTGGTTCCTCAAGAACACCAAAACAGGAATGGATCAGGCCACTTTCAACACTTAACCATGTGGCACATGCAGGACAACCAGCAGACAAGGCACAGCCAGCAGGGGTTTATGAAAGGTAGGTCCTGCTTGACCAACCTGATCTCCTTCTATGATGAGGTGACCT
>NW_008664300.1:40384-48304 GCF_000695815.1 Acanthisitta chloris | reverse complement strand
TTACATCCAGCTGGTGGCTAGTCACAACTGGTGCTCTCCAGGGTGCAGTATTGGGATAAGCCCTATTTAATGTCTTTATTGGTGATTTGGACAAGGGGAGTGAGTGTACCCTCAGTCAATTTGCAGATGGCACCAAGTTGGGTGGGAGTGTCAATCTGCTGGAGGGCAGGAAGGCTCTGTGGAGGGATCTGGACAGGCTGGACCAGTGGGCTGAGGCCAGTTGTATGAGGCTTAACAGGGCCAAGTGCTGGTCACAACAACCCCATGCAGTGCTACAGGCTGGAGGATGAGTGGCTGGAAAGTGGCCCAGCAGAAAATGACAGCAGCTGAACATGAGCCAGCAGTGTGCCCAGGTGGCCAAGAATGCCAATGGCATCCTGGCCTGGATCAGCAATAGTGTGGCCAGCAGGACTAGGGAAGTGATTGTCCCTCTGTACTTGGCATGGGTGAGGCTACACCTTGAATCCTCTGTTCAGTTCAGGGCCCCTCGCTACCAGAAAGACATTGAGGTGATGGAGCATGTCCAGATAAGGGTAACAAAGCTGGTGAAAGGTCTGGAGCACAAATCCTTTGAGAAGCAGGTGAGGGAGCTAGGGCGGTTTAGCCTGGAAAAAAAAGGAGGCTCAGGGGGGTCCTTGTCGCTCTCTACATCTACCTGAAAGGAGGTTGTAGCCAGGTGGGTGTCAGTCTCTTCTCTCAGGTAACAAGTGACAGGACAAGAGGAAATGGCCTCAAGTTGCACCAGGAGAGGTTTAGATAGGATATCAGGAATTTTTTTAGCACAGAAAAGGTTGTCAAGCACTGGAATAGGCTGCCCAGGGAAATGGTCAGTCACCATCCCTGGAGGTGTTGTAAAGATGTGTAGATGTGGCCCTCAGGGACGTGGTTTAGCTGTGGGCTTGGTAGTGCTGGGTTAACAGTTGGACTTTTTCCAGCCTAAATGATTCTGTGATTTATTGTGGATTCATGGAATGGACTGGTAAACACTGATGTTTTCAAATGCACAGAAATTTACAATTCCCTAAATAAACTTTATATATTGTTTGTAAATCTGTTTCATGCTTACTACTCTGAGATCATAAAAGTTATTGTAGTCTCAAATATTGTGGCTTACACACATTATTGTGTATAAAAGGATTTCAACGCAAATAAGGTTGCTCTCTCTCTCTCTAAGATAATTGAAGGTTAGACATATATGTTATCCAGTGCACCTACTCAGCTGTCTCAAATTCTTGCATATAGGCTTCAGTGCCTTGCAAGTTAAAATGTATTAGTTCTAGTCCCATAATGCTTCTCAGCTGCAAATTATGACAAATCCAGATTAACACCTGAATGATAGTTTCATTATGACACCTTAATTTGATAAGGTTATATTTGGTAAGGTCCTGTTATTTCACATGTTCAAACTTCTCTGGAAAGTGATACCATCTAGAGATACCAGAAGACAGTTTCTTGAATTCTCATTCAACAACAGCATGTTGTTCACCTGGGACATATTAAGCAAGGTGGTTAAAAAAGCCCTTATAGAACTGAGAAAGCAGCAGAGCTTACCTCCTGGCAAACCACTGTAATCCAAGCACTTTTCAATTTTACGTTGTTTTGCTTAATACTTCCTGAATTACTTCTTTTAGGTTTGTGTGAAGGTAATGCTACACAAAAGAACGTAAGAGTAAGTTATTATCTGGCATTTATGTTACAAAATTCATAATGCCTGTCTTTGTGAAGCATAGACTCAGTGCTATGACAAATAAAACACCTCCACGTTATGTAACTACCTACTGCTAGTAGTATTCAAGTTAGTGTCAGTGTGACACAGTACTCTCTATTTCTGCCCTGTTTTGTAGTGCAATACTGCTGTGAAGTCTTAAAAAGCTGACATTATACTCCTCAAATGTAAATAAAGGTTCTCTAATAAGAAAAGATCAAAGAGATTATGCTACACAAGTAACTAGACAAGCTGTATTTAACGAACTCTGGACTCTGACAGTTTTGTTGCTGTGACAGTCATGAGTTCCATTAGACTGAAAAGAGCATTTATTAGGGAAAAGGTTTGATGTTCAGCCATGCCATATCAGGCCACTTGGAAAATATCTGGGACAATGCTATCATATATATATATAAAATATTTTTTAAAACTACTTTTTTTAAGACAGAGTGAAGGAGAGTATCTAAGCTTGTACTGCAGGATAACTCCAACAGAACTTTCCTCTCAAAGCAGTGCTAAACCCACTTTTCTGGGCTGTCAGTCTTTTCAGGATTGAGTTCACATGCCTTCAGTTGCATATTTCTGTTAATTTTTACCTGGACTGTAAGGACATCCATGGGTTCTGCTTTGGCACATAAATATCTCTCCTCAAAAATGGATTTCTGGCCAAACACTAAGGACACCAAACACAAGAGCAAATAACTCAGCAGTTGTGACACCTCTTTTTCTTATACTAACACAGCTTAAGTAACTCAAATTAATTTCTGATTTATACCACTCATTTGAGAGATTAATTATTGCCCCAGTACAGCACACACTGGATGGGTTTTTTTAATTACTAAACGGACAACTTTATCAGTGAGGGAAGAAGAGGCTGATACAGTTGCTCCCACTCTGCTCCCCCCATGCTGCAGATATTTGCTACTTCTTTGTCAGCTCCTGAATGCTGCCGTTACAGCAAGGTGATTGCAGGTGACCTGCTCCTAGAACCCTGAGTGAGGGAGGTGCCATCTTGTCCATCATCCCCACCCAAACTGTCTGCATGTGTCCTTCATTTGTCTTGAAAATGACTTAAAATACAGGTAAACTCAGTAATAATTTCAGCACATCATCCATCTTAAAATTTAAACTCTGACATTTCCTATTATTGAATACTATTTAAAAAATGAAGAAGACATGGCTTAGGTCAAATTTTTAAGGGTCTGACATTACTCAGTCACACTGTTTTCCAAGGATCAGGGCACTGTAATATAGCCAGCATTGCTAACCAGTCAGATACGAATAATCTGCTGCTCTCCTAAGCCACAGAGAAACGTGAAGAATTGCTATTAAGATAAATCTACAGACAACTTTGGTTAAGGCTTTACAAGGGTTTAAGATAGTTTGTTTAGGCCTCAAAGCAAAGCCATCCATCTGATATAAAGACTCACTGCTGAAAGAGTTCAATTTTTAACACTACCACCGTTGTGGCCAGCCCACAGCAAGAGGGCATGTGTTATCCCTGCAGCTTTTAAGAAGACAGATCACTATCAGTTTTAAATTAATGTTTTGGGAACTAGACTCAACATACATTTTTAATAGAATTTTAATAAAAGCAACAACCTGCTGCTCCTCTGGAATATGTCTATCCATTGGCATACAAAGTGACATTTATCAAAACCTAAAATAATGAAATCCAAACCCAAGCTGAACATACCTTTAATACATTTTGGGTATACCAAAAATTACATGTCTCCAGGAAACACCTGACTCTATGTAACTCTTGAAGTGGAGACCTTAGGAAAAACACTCAGAATACAAGGCTGCTAAGTAAAGGGAAACAGCAAAGTCAAGAGTACTTGGTGTGTAAGACTGCTTAGTATTCAGATGTTATAGCACAGTAGTACCTAAAAACTGCAGCCTTTCTAAGCTGTGCATGATATATGTTACAGGCTCTCCAGACCTCAGAGGCTTTTTTCTGATAAAGCGAGTGAATAAATAGTCAAAGGATAACACCATTAAAGTGAGGGTAGTTCCGTGATAATGACACTGGATCCAAATTAATGAGTCTGCAGATATCTGTTATGAACTCAGAGCAACTACTGCCTTTCTTCCAGACTGTAACTTCTACAGACAGCTTTTTATTGCTAAGGCAAGAGTTGTTTTGCATTGTGGGAATATGCAATGCTTAGTAGGATGGTGTCTCAGCTCACCATCATAAATCAAATGCTAGATGTATAGGCACTTCAGATGTTATTGGCAGAAGTAAAATTTAATACAGCTTGCCAGCATGTGGAAAAAACTTAAGGTCCAATTCAATGAAGTCAGTGTGATTTTGGCCTGAATCACCCATCTTCTACTGATATTAAGTAGTAGAATATTTTCTCTATAAATATATCCAATTTTTATCATGTTTGACATTTCTTACAGTGCTAAAATCTTTATCCTTTGTCAACCTGTATTTTTAGAGCTCTCTAGGACTGACTGCCAGGGCTCCATCTGGCAAAATGAGAGGTGTCCCTAATTCAAAACATTTCAAAGCAATTCTCCCACATCAGTTAAAAAAGATCAAATTAAAGTGATTCCAGGTGATTGTAAAAAGATGGATTTTAGTTTTCTTTAAGAAAACCAATGAAACAGTAACTTAAAATTCTTTTATGTTACACTACCAGCTACCTACTCATCAATCAATATTTTGTATGAGGGAGCTGCATTGCAAGTGATTATGTATTGACCCTTGTTTAATATTTTAAAGGACTTATTTTAAATTATTCTATCATTTTTTCTGAAACTAATCAATGTATTACCCATACTGTAAATGTGGTTATGACCTGAAAAACACAGATCGTAAGGACAATACAGAAAACTAATGTACCTAATAAGTTCAATTTAATTTTCTTCCCCTGGGTGAAATGAATTTGAGAGACTTGGTCTCAGATACAAGTCCCACTCCCAGGAACATTCTGGATGCATTCTTTATTCCTGAAGAATGCGTACTAGTAACTTAAGAGCCACAATTAGATCACTGTTTTCCCACATAAAATTTCTTTCCTCCCTTGAATAACCAAAGAGATGTCACTTTAAAGACTGTCTACATGTACAAGTTACCGTAAACTCTTTCCTAGCCTTAGGAAATGCAGACAGCTCACCTGTCTTGTCCCAACCTACTGTCATTATGCTATGTCATCACTGCCAGTACAGTTCCTAAATACCCTGCTCAATTTGAAAAACACTCCAGTGTGGATTATCCATAGAAACAGAGCTCTGCATCTTCTAAAGTCAGGACCATGTCACTTCATGGAAGAAGCACTAGCCAGTACCAGTAGTAGGGCCCTTAGCCCACCTGGGCAGCTTACAAAAGAAGTACCACACTGAGCCATCGTGGCAAGCACAGATCCACATGCCCTGTGTGATCCCAATGCAAAGGAGGACCTCAATGATAGCAAATTAGTTAATGGAAATTAGTGTATTTTAGGCTCCTCAGCTTCCCTTGGGACTTGGCCATCATTGGCAAGTCTCCAAGAGATGTCTCACAGTAGGATATAATGGTTCTTGCTAAGATTTCCTGGAGTGGAACAGAATACCACCTCTCCTTGCTTGCTCCTAGCAGCCTGTAAGAATGTAATTATTAGGATTTATTTATCTATCTTGTGAATTTTCTGGGGATAGAGTAATGCACAACCTCATCAGCCTTCACATGTCACTAGAACCAAGCCCTACTCTACTCTACTCTCCAGGAGCTGCACTGGCTTGGATTTTAGAGTCTACACATGAATTGACATAGATGCAGCACACACACACACACACACAACACACACAGAGTGCTACATCCATAAGCATTAAACTTAGAAAGTCAATGATTGCTCCTTGTCCAGCTAACTGATTTGGAAAAGATAAAGCTGTTAGCAGAGAGGCAACGGCAAAGTCACAAAAGGCAAATACAGCAGTGATCCTGTCCTCTAGCCAAGTACATGAGCTCATTTTAATCTTTTCTAAGAGCACATTACTTCACAACTTATCTGCCCCATTTTTTCACTGTATCAGCCTTTGAGAACATATAAATAATAATCAACACATAACATTAATCTCTCTCATTTACGTCACCATTATAAAACCAGTTATTAGTATTAGCAGTCTCCAAAATGCAGGATCGAAAAGTGGCTTAGGAAAAAATCTCACTTTTGGGCTCATCAGCTCAAAAAGTCCTCTGTTCTGTAGATACATTAGCTAAGGCCCATGTCTCAAAGGCACTGCTGTGAACGACAGCTGATGCAACAGGCACTATGCAAGCATTACACACTGCTTTGGCAAGGTCTGACTCAAACTGTGCTCCAGCAGCTGCAGTGGGCAGGAAAAATGTTGGACAATAGCAACAGCAACAGCCCAGTTTATTTCTTATCCCTTTTCATTTCTTTAGATTGCTAGCACTGCAAGTCTTAGCTCTTTATAATTAATGGCCAACGTCCTGCACAGAAAAGCACTGAACTGCTCTCATTACAAACCTTTAGAAAGAATCAGGCTCTAAATTGAGTGACAAGTTTCAAGGTAACTAAAATTGAGTTTTATTTCATAACTCAGAAAGAATGATACCCTTCCTAAACCATGTGAAACTATTTTAGCTTCTTCTGTAGGTTTCAATCTCTTATTCTGTTCCAGTCACTGGGATATATAAGCACTAACATCACTATTCCCAGACAAACCAAAGTGGATTGTTGTACAATACAAGCCTTCTGCATCCCTGCAACATGAACATTAGGACAGAAAAAGCCAGGCTTTTCCTCCAGTGATTCATTACACACCAAGTACATGATACTGCACCAGTCCATGAAATCAATCTTCTGTCTCTAGTTAATTAACATAATCAGCATAACCAAATGATTATATGAAGAGAGATTTATCATTAAGGAACATAGCAATTATCACATGCTACACAGTTCCAGCTCTCAAATCCACTCTCTCTGAATGGTGAGACCAGCAAATATTCCCATGGCTATGCACAGCTATTACTTGACTAAACCCTGTAGTTATACAGATACCACTTCTGAAATCCAAGTCTTGGTTATGTGGTTTAGTTCAGTATTTGTAACTTCATCTTGGAACTCCTCTGGGTTGGAACACTCAGAACACAATATTTAAATTTATGTATTTGAGCCTTTTGAATTGACTTAATTTGATACTGTTGACAGTAAGACTAGAACATGTGCATTAACTATGTCTTTCTCCACAGCAGATTAAATTTGTGGGAAAAAGTTAAGTATTGCAAGGCACTTCATGCCCAATTTTATAACTCCTGATTTTATATCCATATATCTGTCATCCACCTAAACTGTATTTTTCTTGTCAACACTGAGAAGTAAATAGTGTTCACTTACTATTGTTTCCACCTATATTCTCTGGTATTTAATGGTAAAGTCTATACAGTAACTGCCAGAAAGGGCAGTCTGAAATGTTTTACTGCACTATATGTACGGTAACATAACAAGGGCGATGCAAGTGCTGTTGACTTCCGAAAGACTTTTTGTTAGGATGAAAAGTTAAAAATCCGAGAGATTTTTGTTAGGATGAAAAGTTAAAAATATTCCCAAAACAGCCTGCTTTGCAGAGCTGGTCTTTCAGACCATCCTGAATGAACACAGTTACAGTCCTGCTGCTGTTTCAAGACACGCACAAGCCTGCCAAGGCAGCAGTGGAATAAAGGTAAATGAAGCCCTCTGGAAACGTGGCAATCTCAGTCTGCCCCAAATGTTATCAACCTCACAAGCCCTGGCTTCGGAAAAGGGAGAGTTTCTTTGTAATGCTTTATTTCTTGAGATGGTTTATAAGGAGAAATCAAACTCTAATGCCCTGAGAAAAAAACCTAAATGAAGCATAATCTACTTCATGAGTTACAGCAAAAAAAACATTCTGGACAACATCAGGTTTTACTACATGTAATGGCTTTATGAAATGTATAAATGTTACTGTTCTATAAAATACATTTTTCATTCAAAAAACGCAAATTATAATTCACATTTATTTAGGACTTTCATTTTTAGTGCTTTAAACTTACTTTTAAAAGAAAGACACAGGATTGCCAAATTAAAGGTTTATTATAGTGTTTTTATTAACAAACTTTCATTGGAAAGCTCCGGGCGCATTAACATAGGAGGCACATTGGCTTCGATGTTTGGCATTTGATAGTCAACAGAATTGCACTTCACTGCAATAGCCTTGCTACAACAGTGTGAACTTTCATG